>NW_026874162.1:0-15900 GCF_032173495.1 Musca vetustissima | reverse complement strand
TCTATAATCGATGATAAATAAAATTATAAATCTAAATTTTTTTGTATAAGTCGATACAATTCATTTTATACCACAAAAATCCTAATAAGAACCATATAAATAACTTTTATATACAGTAGAGAAAATTCCAACCATTGTGCAACAATGACACAACACCATTACCAATGTGAACAACTCAATTTTCTGAATTGACAGTGCGAAATGACCAACCAACGGTGAAAACAGAAAAAGAAATGGAAAGAAAAACAACAACAGAAAATGGCACTATCCAATAGTCCAGTACACTTGGGTCCAGAATTAAGTACTGGTAGTTGTCGACACTTTTAATTACAACAATGAACGAATTGACGAAACCAGCTACTGCAACTGTAAAATAAACCCAGGAAAAATTGAGGGACGTGGAGAACGACGATGTGGAGGAGGACGACAATGAATTGTCGAATAAAAATGCAGTCGGTCATTTAAAGTGAAATGATGGAGACGATAATAAAGTTGTTAAACTCGACTGGTTGTTGGCAACGAGCTGTTGTTGCTGTTGTTCTTGTTGTTTTATTTAAAGCTTAAATAATGACTGTTCAACGTAGCTGAGTCGGCGGCTGCTACCATTACTGCCTCTCGACAAGGATAATGATGCCAATTTTGCAAAGCTGGTGGCATTAATGCCGCCGTGTTAAGTAAGCTCTCGCTCTCTATGTATCTCTCGCTATCTGTTACGACAGCACAAAATCTTCCGGCTGTTGTCAGTTGTATTCTGAAGTGATGTTCGTTGCTATCCCCACCCTTCGCCCCAATTCGTTGGTTGTAACGAAGGAAAGGTTTATTATCCATTTAATCAAAAATGACATAAAATTAAAAGTACACATCGTTGTAAATGCCAGTGGAAAACGCTTTCACCATCTTCCACCACTGCCATAAGATACGTCGCGGAAAAGGTCAGGATAATAAGGCTTTATTTATTTTTTAAAGCTTATTTCGTTGAAAGGTCCTGGCTGTTTAATTATGTCTTCGCGTCTTGGCGCCAAGCAATGATGTGACGACGACATTAATTAACCATGAAATATATCTAAGAATAATACGGCTACATATGGGGTTCATTAAAATGGTGCAGAAAGGTGAAAAAGTGGGGTACGTAAATGTGAAAATAATTAACTTGAAATTAAGACGGTTAAAATTTTCAAGTGCCAGTAAAGGAGGATAAAATAAATAGAATTAAGGTTATAATTTCAAAACTGTTAAATTATAAATACGAAATCTAATTAAATTAGCAGAATAATATTTTTTAAAAAACTATCGCATTCGAGAGTATTTAAAAGAATCACCAGTCCAGAAAAAGATTCTATAAAAATCCTGTCCTTAAATACTAGCTGGAAAATATTACTTACTTAGATTAGAAAAGATTTTCAGGCGCTTCGGTCTTTTGCGCAGTTTTTCCAATTTGAAAGACCCTTTTCGTCAATGTTGTCTTCGACTTGATCTTTCCTTGGCCCTCCCCGTTCTAGTTGAACCATCAGCTGGTTCGCCTTTATATGCCTTCTGGGCTGGGGCATCTTCATCCATTCTCACAACATGACCTAGCCAATGTAGTCGCTGCAGCTCAATAGTCTAACAATGTCGATGTCCGAGAATAGTTGGTACAACTCATTGTTCATTAGACGACGATATTCATCAAGGTCAACGCAGATCGGCCCATAGATCTTTCGGAGAATTTTTCTCTCAAACACTCCAAGAGCTGCCTCATCTGCTTGCGTAATTATCCATCAGATCCATATCACAGCACGGGTAGTATCAGCATCTTGTAGAGTGTGAGTTTGGTCTGGCGGGAGGTGGCCTTGCTTTTGAGTTGTTTGCTCAGACCATAGTAGCACCGGTTGGCCATCACTATCCTTTTCCGAATATGAAAACTGATGTCATTCGTTTTATTTATGGCGGTACCAAGGTATATAAAATCGTTGACTACCTCGAAGCTGTAGTTTTCAAGTTCCACAGTTGGTCCGAGTCCACTGGACGTATTGCGCGTTGATACCATCAGCTTGGTATTCTCACCGTTTACTGCCAGACCCTCTTTGGCATACAACTTCTCAATTTGTTCAAATGTGGCTGTTACCGCTCTCAATGTTCGAGCCATTATCTCGATGTCATCGGCGTAGGCGAGTAACATGTGTTGTTTGGTGTACAGAGTGTTATTTCTGTTCACTTTTGCCTCTCGTTTGACTTTTTCCAGCAGCATTCTTCTAGCCAAATTGTACTAATCAGCTGGTGCATGCTACTTACCAGCATTTGACCACCAGTCTTGAATAGTTCGGCTCGTAATCCATTGGCAAGTGCTGCTTTATTATTCTTCAGCCGATTGATTGCTATTCTTGGCTAGAAGGTATACACTCTATACCGTCATCTGGTTATTGGTTCTGGGGTATCCACTTCACTGCTACTAATTGATACTAGATTTTTTTCAAAATGCTCCTTCCAGATCCTCAGCACACTGTCTGTATCTGTCACCAGGTTTCCTTCTTCATCTCTACAGGAGGATGTGCCTGCACCAAAGCCATCGGTTTGGTGTTTTACCCGTTGGTAGAATTTTCGGACTTCATTCTGACTCCTGTACATCTGGATTTGCTCACGCTCACGTTTTTCTTGCTTTTTCTTCTTTTTTCTGAAATTACGTTTCTCCTCTCTCCTTTTTAATTTTCCCCCGATAGTTCTCCATCACAAAGGGTGCTTTCGTCAAGCAGTTGGATAAATCGAGCGGAGTAAGCTTCTGCTATCTTTTGTGTTTGCAGCTTTTCGACGTCAAATTTCCGTGTTACATTAGATCGCACCTTTGCTGCTACGGGTGCGTACCTTGGCTGCCAAATTTTTCCTTCCGATTTTTGAATTAAAATCTCCTAGCAGAATTTTAATGTCATGGCCAGGGCAGCGATCATATGCTGTTTCTAGGCGCTCGTAAAATATGTCTTTGGTCTGTTCATCTTTATCTTCGGTCGGAGCATGGGCGCAAAGGAGAGTGGAGTGAATCTGGAGACGACTTATTTTATTCTTCTGTTAATCATAAATCCGCAGCCAAATTCATGACTCGTTTCATGGCAGCTATAATATAGGGCGTAATGATCTGATTTACTTACGCCATTCCCTTTCCATTACCTGTAAGGCAATAATATCGGCTTTGTACATCTTGAGTAAATCCGCCAACACTGCGCCTGTTCTGTTCAACGTGCGCACATTCCAAGTGCAGATTCGCAGATCGTGGTCTTTATGCGGTCGTAAACATTAGGTGGGTTTGGTTTTCTTTTACTTAGTAGGTAGGTTCATAGTAGGTTCGGTTTTCCGAGTGTGGGCAACTAACCCGACGCCTCAACCCATTTTTTAAAGTTCTTATGGGCGAACTCGCGGCACATATTAGCTCACTATTTCATCGGGAGATCAGTGTCCACAATTGAGATGAAAGAGGGACCGAGATAAGCCTGGACTTCGCCATGTTAAAGTCAATCAAAACCGTTGCTTGGTATCTATCATCCCCTACGCCACCCTTAAATAGTCATTGAAAAATGACTATACTGCTTCCCAGTGAGCGAAGCGGTATAGTCGGACGGGGCCGAACATACGATACCCTACACAACTACCACAGAACTCTATCTTTCTGCGGATTTTTATTCCGAGTCTGGGTAATATTTTCCGAATATTACCGATATTTAGTACATCCCTTATAATTACTTGTCCATACTCTCTTCACCATGGGTTGTTTTGTGATGTTCAGCTTATAATTGTAGCCTATAGATCAAATAAAAAAATTCGGTCCACTTCATCCCAAAATTATTATCTGATAACTGAAACCTCATGGAAAATTTCAAAGCGATCAGTGCTATATTTCCGCACTCTAGTGTGGTAATGGGTTACTAAATAATATCTGAATACATAAGCACCTGTAAATATTTACGTGTAACTCCCACATCCAAGTACATACGACAATATAATTGGTATCAATTTAAAGGCCAACCACTCCTCTTGGATAAACTATCAACTTTCGGTTCTATGTCTTTCAGGAGTAAATATATGCGCTATAGAATACAAATTTTGTAATTTTTCAAACAAAAGTCAGGGTCTAGCTTACCCGCTAAATATTGACCAATCTTTATCAAAGCAGGCATGCTTATTCTTTGGCCCAATACCCTTCTCCATGTAAAAATTCGAGATGTTTGGGCCATAATTGCGGCCTCTGGAGCAACCACAAAAACCGACAAAAATTAAGTATTTGGTCCATTTCATCCCCTAAATATTAACCAAACTTTTCCAAAAACGACAGGGGTCTTCATTCGGCCGAACCCATGTAGGATGGGTTCGGCCGAATGAAGACCCCTGTCGTGAAGATTGGTCCATAACTGTGGCCTGTATCGTGTTTACAAATTATAATGGACAGACGGACGGACGGACACACAAGTTTAGATCGACTCAGCTAGTCGAGATATGATTAGTATACTTAACGATGAGTCTGAGACCAATATTTCGCGGCGTTACAAACTTTTGGGGCTGCATAAAGCTATAATGACAACATAGTTGTGTAGGGTATAAAAATCTAGTCAATAAAAAGTCCTTAAAAAATATTTTTTAAAAATTTAATAGTCCTTGAAAAAATATTCTTTATAAAAATGCAAGCTTTAAATAGTCCTTGAAAGATATTCTTTAAAAATACGCACCTTGTCTGGTCCTTGAAAAATATTTTAAACAATCCAAGCCTTAAATTGTCCTTGAAAAAATATTTTAAACAATTCATACTTTAAATTATCCTTGAAAAAATATTCTTTAAAAATCCACGCCTTATCTCGGCCTTGAAGAAATATTCTTTAAAAAATCTTAGCATTGTTTGGTCTTTGAAAGAATATTGTTTGGGTGTTGAAAAAATATTCTTTAAAAAACCCTAGGTCCTCGGAGCAACACAAATGTTGCCAGACCACTTAACGTTCTGAGCCATCAACACACTTCCAAAACGGTTACGCAAAAACATGTGTATACCATGGAAGCAATTGTAGGTGTGTGAATTAATTATCCATCGCTACAACAAAAATCTGCTTTGAAAAGGACTGTTCCTAGAATAAAGACAAATGTCGAACTTTGACAAATTTGAATTTAATTCGCATCAGGGCGGAATAAATACAAGTTATCAAGGTACGACCTTTGGAAAGCCACATAGCCCAATATGCCTGATGAGCCGCTTAACCAACGGCAAAACGCGTCGCATAATAGTGGGTACGTAGGTTTTTCTTTTGGCTTTCCTTTTCATTGCAAAACTTAGATCATCAAGCTCGACTCGAAAGAGTATAAATAATCACTTAAAAAAACCCACACCTTTTTTGTTCCTTGAAAAAATATTGTTTAAAAAATATACACCTTGTTTGGGTTTTGAAAAATATCCTTAAAAATCCCATCCTTCCTCGGATGGTGCTTGACAAAATATTAAAAATCCTTGCCTTGTGTGGATGGTGGTTTGAAAAAATTGTCTCTTTAAAAAATTGTTCGCCTTGACATTTTAATATCTAAACCAAATATTTACATATTGTCTTATCTAAATGTGCTTCCCGTATAAGAAGTTCTGTCACAAGATTTGTTATTAAGGAAAACTATTTGCAATCTTTGTCACTTTATTTTTAATAATTTCCTTACTACCAACACTACAGAACAGTTGCACATTCCCACACTCACACACATGCGTTGAATTAATTGCATTCTATATGAAAAAAAAAAACAAAATACTGGCAATAATTTATGGCTTTTTGCCATTCTGCCTCAGTTAAATACATTTTTGTGGACCAAAAATTGAAAGTGTCTTCTGTTGGTAACTAACATTGCCACAATCATTAAAATCAAATTTTCGAAAAGTTTTTAATTCCGAATAGTTGAGTGGAAGGAAATCGAAGTGGAATGCACTTGTTCGAAAAATATTTCGTAAGAGTTTTTGGGAAGATAACAGCACTTTATAATCGTTTACGACGTTGATAACTAATTGCAATGTAAATAAATAACACATAGGACACGCACATACATGCGCGCATGTATGTGAATGCATATGTATGTGTGGTTATACACATTCTCACACATCTACAAGGTCTTATGATTGTATAACATAATGTGACGTCCGACCGGAAAAGCCTATAAGTAACTGAATCTACTGCATACATCCGGAGCAAAACTAAAACTCATTGTAGGATGCTGAAACATTAGGGAGGAATGGGCAAACTTGTAGGCAAGGGGGCCAAATTATTCTAAATTTAAACCAGTAAGGAAGGTAGTAAAGTCGGACGGGGCCGACTATATGATACCCTTCACCACTATGGGTATATTAAACAAGACTATTATAAATTGATGAAATAAAATATGTGATATTTATCTAAATATGAATCTACCTAGATCTATCCATAAAGTATGTAAATCGACTTTAAGCAAATATAAATAGGTCATCCGTTGGGCTATGTCTGTACTTCTAGAAAACGCAACTACGTAATTCTATGTTCAATTTTTTAAGTTGTGCAAACTTTGATGTCAATCTGACTAACATGAGGAGTTTGATGCCCAATTTACTTGAAATCGGGCGAAAATATGTATGGATGCTCTATTCAAATATTAAGCGATTTCAAACAAACTTATCACAGGTTAGGTTATACTAATTTCAGAACGTTGTGTTCCTATCAGCTTATTGGATCCTTGCTGCGTCAATTACTTATAATCAATCTATAATAAAAGGGAGCTATATCTAAATCTGGACCGATTTTCAGTACGTTATGCCAAATTTCGTGCAAATCGAAAGATATATAGAGACTTTGGCGAACCATTTACATGAAATCGGACGAAACTATATATGGGAGCTATATAGAAATCTGGACCGGTTTTCTCGAAACTTGGCAGACATTCATTCTAGACTAAATTCAGTACGTTATGCCAAATTTCGTGCAAATCGAAAGATATATAGAGACTTTGGTGAATCATTTACATGAAATCGGACGAAACTATATATGGGAGCTATATAGAAATCTGGACCGATTTGCTCGAAACTTGGCAGACATCTTTCTAGGCTCAATTCAGTACGTTATGCCAAATTTCGTGCAAATCGAAAGATATATAGGGACTTTGGTGCACCATTTACATGAAATCGGACGAAACTATACATCGAGCTATATCTAAATCTAGACCGATTTTCTCGAAACTTGGCAGACATCATTCTAGACTCAATTCAGTATGTTATTCCAAATTTCGTGCAAATCGAAAGATATATAGGGACTTTGGTGCACCATTTACATGAAATCGGACGAAACTATATATGGGAGCTATATCTAAATCTTGACCGATTTTCACGAAACTTGACAGACATCATTCTAGACTCAATTCAGTATGTTATTCCAAATTTCGTGCAAATCGAAAGATATATAGGGACTTTGGTGCACCATTTACATGAAATCGGACGAAACTATATATAGGAGCTATATATAAATCTGGACCGATTTTCTCGAAACAAGGCAGACATCACTCTAGGCTCAATTCAGTACGTTATGCCAAATTTCGTGCAAATCGAAAGATATATAGCGACTTTGGAGCATCATTTACATGAAATCGGACGAAACTATATATGGGAGCTATATAGAAATCTGAACCGATTTTCTCGAAACTTGGCAGACATCTTTCTAGGCTCAATTCAGTACGTTATGCCAAATTTCGTGCAAATCGAAAGATATATAGCGACTTTGGTGCACCATTTACTTGAAATCGGACGAAACTATATATGGGAGCTATATCTAAATCTGGACCGATTTTCACGAAATTTGGCACACATCATTCTAGACCTAAATGATTAGGCTGTACCAAATTTCGTGCAAATCCAAAGATATATAGGGACCGTTTACATTAAATCGGTTAAATATATATATGGGAGCTATATCTAAATCTGAACCGATTTTTCCCAATTTCAATAGGGTTCGTCCTTGGGCCAAATAAGTGACCTGTGCCAAATTTCATTCAAATCGGATCATAAATGCGACCTGTACTTTGTTTACAATTTAACATCTACAGACGGACGGACGGACGGACAGACGGACGGACGGACGGACGGACATGCATAAATCGACTCAGAAAGTGATTCTATGCATATTCTCAAAAGGTACCATGTGTCTATCTCGTTTCCTTTTGCCTGTTACAAACATATGCACAAAGACATAATACCCTGTACCACAGAGTGGTGAAGGGTATAAAAAATGAACCCAGAATTGACAGATTCATTCAAAAATTCGTAATTTTTGGTTTGATTGAAGAGACTCTTAATTGCTTGAGAGGTAATTTACTGCGATCAACTCTTTTTAGGTTGTTGTTGTTGTAGCAGCCCTATTGCTTTTACACAATGGGCTGAGGTGACAGACGTTGGCCGAGTAAGACTCGGGTCGTTTCGGATCGTAGACCCCTCTGTCGTGGAAACGACTCTTTTTAGGTGCCCTGTTTTGTTCACCTCTGCTACTTTGTAACTTGATGATATAACTTTAAAAATTTTAATAGTATTTAACTTAAAAGTGTAGACATGTATCAAATTCTTTAAGGTTTGTGTGTGAATGTGGCAACACTTTCAAATGGACTCAGGGACACACACATATATACATCCTAATACAATATCCTTGCTTTAGCAATTAGTAGTAGTACTGTTGCAAGTAAAACCTTACCATATTTTATTTTTTTACTCTAACTTTCTAACACTTTGTCCTTTCAGCTTTTAGAAGCCAGCCTGCCAGCCATGAATAACTCTTAAAGGCATTGCTGTAACATGTGGTGCTACTTTTACTGCTGTTGAAGTCTGGCAATGCATTCTGATGCTAAGCCATGGCAAAGGATTACAAGCAAGGACATGCAAAGGGGGGTAAGTAAGTTTGTTATAAAAAAATATTGATAGTAAAAATTCCTTGGAAACACAGGAATGCCGTGGTACGAAATTGTTTGTTGTGGCAAAAACTTTTTCCCAACATATTTTTATATAGAGAGTATTTGGGGCTGAGTCTATAAGTTTTACGTTGCCAAACATATTTATGTGCTGCCAACTGGCTTCGATTGGTTCAAGAAAGAGGTTCGGGAAATAATTATTGGATACATATATCATAATGGACATTCAAGGTATAGATTTTTTTAAAGATATGTTTTCGACGACCTTTCAAGACGTGGATCTGTTAAAAAATATTTTAATAAGGGCCAGACAAAGCCTGGATTTTTTAAATAATATTTATTTTCAAAGGACTACCACAAGCCGTGGATTTTTTAAAGAATATTTTTTTAAGGACCATCACCAGGCGGGGATTTTTAAAGAATATTTTTTCAAGGACTATCACCAGGCGTGGATTTTTAAAGAATATTTTTTTCAAGGACTATCACCAGGCGTGTTTTTTTAAAGAATATTTTTTCAAGGACTATCACCAGGCGTGGATTTTTAAAGAATGTTTTTTCAAGGACTATCACCAGGCGTGCATTTTTAAAGAATATTTTTTCAAGGACTATCACCAGGCGTGGATTTTTAAAGAATATTTTTTCAAGGACTATCACCAGGCGTGGATTTTTAAAGAATATTTTTTCAAGGACTTCACCAGGCTTGGATTTTTAAAGAATATTTTTTCAAGGACTATCACCAGGCGTGGATTTTTAAAGAATATTTTTTCAAGGACTATCACCAGGCAAGGATTTTTAAAGAATATTTTTTTCAAGGACTATCACCAAGCGTGGATTTTTAAAGAATATTTTTTCAAGGACTATCACCAGGCGTGGATTTTTAAAGAATATTTTTTCAAGGACTATCACCAGGCGTGGATTTTTAAAGAATATTTTTTCAAGGACTATCACCAGGCGTGGATTTTTAAAGAATATTTTTTCAAGGACTATCACCAGGCGTGGATTTTAAAAGAATATTTTTTCAAGGCCCATCACCAGGCGTGGATTTTTAAAGAATATTTTTTCAAGGACTAATACCAGACGTGGATTTTTAAAGAATATTTTTTCAAGGACTATTACCAGGCGTGGATTTTTAAAGAATATTTTTTCAAGGACCAGACAAGGCGTGGGTTTTTTGAAGTTTAGTTTTTCAAGGACCAGACAAGGCGTGGATTTTTTTTAATTTTATTTTTTCAAGGACCAGATAAGGTATGGATTTTTTAAAGTTTAGTTTTTCAAGGACCAGACAAGGCGTGGGTTTTTTGAAGTTTAGTTTTTCAAGGACCAGACATGGCGTGGATTTTTTTAAAGATTAGTTTTTCAAGGACCAGACAAGGCGTGGATTTTTTAAAGTTTAGTTTTTCAAGGACCAGACAAGGCGTGGATTTTTTAAAGTTTAGTTTTTCAAGGACCAAACAAGACGTGGATTTTTTAAATATTAATTTTTCAAGGACCCGACAAGGCGTGAATTTTTTAAATATTAATTTTTCAAGGACCAGGCAATGCGTGGATTTTTTAAATATTAATTTTTCAAGGACCAGGCAAGGCGTGGATTTTTTAAATATTAGTTTTTCAATGACCGGACAAGGCGTACATTTTTTAAGAATATTTTTATAAGTACTAGAATAGGCGTGGGTTTTTAAATATTTTTTAAATTATATTCCATTAATTTCCGATATCAACCTCGTTACTTTGTTTCCTCTAATAGCCAAAGTTTTCCCTTTTGGAGTTCGGAGTAAATATGCAGTCTTCTGGAATTTAAAGCAATTTTGTATAGTTTTGCGTTATTTATTATCACATTAAACGTTTTGTTTGTTGGAGCAACGACGTTCACACGCTCTCACTCCCAGCCCCCCGCCTGGCTTGCAGTGGCACAAATGGCAAAACATTTCCAGTACCACTTGTACAAATATAGGTTTAACAAATTTTCCTTTTTTTTTGGGAGAAAACCTCAATGCCACATATTTTTTAAAGGACTACCACAAGGCGTGTATTTTTTAAAGAATATTTTTTCAAGGACTATCACCAGGCGTGGATTTTTAAAGAATATTTTTTGCAAGGACTATCACCAGGCGTGTACTTTTAAAGAATATTTTTTCAAGGACTACCACAAGGCGTGGATTTTTAAAGAATATTTTTTGCAAGGACTATCACCAGGCGTGTATTTTTAAAGAATATTTTTTGCAAGGACTATCACCAGGCGTGTATTTTTAAAGAATATTTTTTCAAGGACTATCACCAGGTGTGGATTTTTAAAGAATATTTTTTCAAGGACTATCACCAGGCGTGTACTTTTAAAGAATATTTTTTTAAGGACTACCACAAGGCGTGGATTTTTAAAGAATATTTTTCAAGGACTATCACCAGGCGTGGATTTTTAAAGAATATTTTTTCAAGGACTATCACCAGGCGTGGATTTTTAAAGAATATTTTTTCAAGGACTATCACCAGGCGTGGATTTTTAAAGAATATTTTTTTCAAGGACTATCACCAGGCGTGATTTTTAAAGAATATTTTTTCAAGGACTGTCACCAGACGTGGATTTTTAAAGAATATTTTTTTCAAGGACTATCACCAGGCGTGGATTTTTAAAAAATATTTTTCAAGGACTATCACCAGGCGTGGATTTTTAAAGAATATTTTTTCAAGGACTATCACTAGGCGTGGATTTTTAAAGAATATTTTTTCAAGGACTATCACCAGGCGTGGATTTTTAAAGAATATTTTTTTCAAGGACTATCACCAGGCGTGATTTTTAAAGAATATTTTTTCAAGGACTATCACCAGACGTGGATTTTTAAAGAATATTTTTTTCAAGGACTATCACCAGGCGTGGATTTTTAAAGAATATTTCTTCAAGGACTATCACCAGGCGTGGATTTTTAAAGAATATTTTTTTCAAGGACTATCACCAGGCGTGGATTTTTTAAAGTTTAGTTTTTCAAGGACCTGACAAAGCGTGGATTTTTTAAAGTTTAGTTTTTCAAGGACCTGACAAGGCGTGGATTTTTTTAAAGTTTAGTTATTCAAGGACCTGACAAAGCGTGGATTTTTTAAAGCTTAGTTTTTCAAGGACCTGACAAAGCGTGGATTTTTTAAAGTTTAGTTTTTCAAGGACCTGACAAAGCGTGGATTTTTTAAAGCTTAGTTTTTCAAGGACCAGACAAGGCGTGGATTTTTTAAAGTTTAGTTTTTCAAGGACCAGACAAGGCGTGGATTTTTTAAAGTTTAGTTTTTCAAGGACCAGACAAGGCGTGGATTTTTTAAAGTTTAGTTTTTCAAGGACCAGACAAGGCGTGGATTTTTTAAAGTGTAGTTTATCAAGGACCAGACAAGGCGTGGATTTTTTAAAGTTTAGTTTTTTAAGGAACAGACAAGGCGTGGATTTTTAAAGTTTAGTTTTTTAAGGACCAAACAAGGCGTGGATTTTTAAAGTTTAGTTTTTCAAGGACCAGACAAGGCGTGGATTTTTAAAGTTTGGTTTTTCAAGGACCAGACAAGGCGTGGATTTTTAAAGTTTAGTTTTTCAAGGACCAGACAAAGCGTGGATTTTTTTAAAGTTTAGTTATTCAAGGACCAGATAAGGCGTGGATTTTTTAAAGTTTAGTTTTGCAAGGACCAGACAGGGAATAGATTTTTTAAAGTTTAGTTTTTCACGGACCAGACAGGGAATAGATTTTTTAAAGTTTAGTTTTTCACGGACCAGACAGGGAATAGATTTTTTAAAGTTTAGTTTCGCAAGGACCAGACAAGGCGTGGATTTTTTAAAGACTATTTTTCAAGGGTCAGACAAGGCGTGGATTTTTTAAAGACTATTTTTCAAGGGTCAGACAAGGCGTGGATTTTTTAAAGACTATTTTTCAAGGGTCAGACAAGGCGTGGATTTTTTAAAGTTTAGTTTTTCAAGGACCAGACAAGGCGTGGATTTTTAAATATTAGTTTTTCAAGGACCCGACAAGGCGTGGATTTTTTAAATATTAATTTTTCAAGGACCAGACAAGGCGTGGATTTTTAAATATTAGTTTTTCAAGGACCCGACAAGGCGTGGATTTTTTAGATATTAATTTTTCAAGGACCAGGCAAGGCGTGGATTTTTTTAAATATTAATTTTTCAAGGACCAGGCAAAGGCGTGGATTTTTTAAATATTAGTTTTTCAATGACCGGACAAGGCGTACATTTTTTTAAGAATATTTTTATAAGTACTAGAATAGGCGTGGGTTTTTAAATATTTTTTAAACTATATTCCATTAATTTCCGATATCAACCTCGTTACTTTGTTTCCTCTAATAGCCAAAGTTTCCCCTTTGGAGTTCGGAGTAAATATGCAGTCTTTTGGAATTTAAAGCAATTTTGTATAGTTCTGCGTTATTTATTATCACATTAATCGTTTTGTTTGTTGGAGCAACGACGTTGCCCGCTCTCACTCCCAGTTTCCCGCCTGTCGTGCAGTGGCACAAATGGCAAAACATTTCCAGTGCCACTTGTACAAATATAGGTTTAACAAATTTTCCTTCTTTTTTTGGGGAGAAAACCTCAATGAAAATTCTTGGTAGCATAGTTTTTGGCGCTTAACATACGTGCCACATATGGCATTTGGCCATGAACAGGAGAGGATTTCCATGTACATATACACTACATCTGTGTATGTGAGCGAGAGTGTGTGTTCCGAAGAACATTCTATGCTCAAGAGAATGGCATACATACAAAGTAGGACTAAAGACAGGTTTCATGGCTATGCAAAGGCAAATGAAGAGGGTATTCGAAAGGATTTCTTTAAGCAACCTAAATGGCCATTGTTGCTGTTGTTGGTGTCTTTAAACTAAAATGTTGTTGAAGTTGAGTTATGGCTACATGCGATGCTGTTGTTGAATTTGGCTTCTTTACATACTCAGGGGATATGTTGATGGGTTCGTGTCTTTGCAAATCTGCAATCCAAAGTTGGCCAGAATGCAGCAACTTCGTTTCGGGCATAGAAATGTAGCATTTTTTTTTTTGGATCCCAAATCCGAAAACATTCACATTAGGGACAAAAACATTGCTTGACGACCGTATACAATAAATGAGATTTTGTTGTAGTTATTGTTGTTGTTATTTTTGTCCATTGTTGCTGCCGCTTATGCGACAAAAATTTTGTCAAGATTTGTTTGGATGTATGCGAAATAATTTGATTTAAAATTGTATTTGTGGCCTATAATTTCTCATGAGTACTTTACTGTTGCCTCTGCTTCTGCTAGACATCGAGAGTGAATGATATATGGGATCTAATATATTGGAGTGGCATTATTTATCAACACACACATTCAAATACACCCAAACACATCCATAACACATATCCTTTATGGAAATATCCATGCATAGTTTTGGACATAAATACTGCACTTGAGTGAGATTTGTGGGCTCAATGATGGTGCATGTATGATCATGTATGTGTGTGCCTTGTTTGTTGCTACCATACATATATCTTGTATGATGTGGCTTGTATGCCATTATGCCAAATATGCACACATCTGTCTTCTACCTTTCTACCTTTCATAATGTTATGGTTCATTTTTATTTCTTCTAGAGTAAACTCTCGAATACATTTTAATGGTTCTCATACATTTTAGTGAAATACGATATTTTTGGTTTATTTTATGGAGGTACGTAGTCTTATGAAAATTGGGAAGGTAATAATTTATGTTAATCATACGCAATGTAGTTCAGAAAATGCATGGAATTTTATTGCAGGTATACTCATTTGGTAAATGGTAAGGAAAGTAGTTCGAAAGTTCGATTTGTGGAACTGATGGTTGCATAAAGGGAAAATGATTGGATTTTATATAATCATGGTCCAAACATGTCTTTATTTTTTATTTTATTAAAGGGAATTACAGAATAAGTATTTCTCATTGATTTTCAAATAATAACTTATTTGAATAAATTTTTCATATTTTCACACAATTGGTTTTAGGAATGAAAATAACATTTTAAATGTTCTTGATAAGCAACTGTGATGTTTGATTCGAATTCAAATCACAATGATAAATTTTGAGAAAAACAGATATCAGCTGGTCTTACTGAATAGCTTTGAATATTATAAAGTAAAGCAGGGCCTTTTTAATGAAGTTGAGGTCTGAATAATCGTATAGCTGGAAGCTATGGGATAAGAGTAATTTGGATATTATTATAACCTGGCAATATTATCATAGAGAAAAATACAAAATGTGATATTTTTTATATCCAAGAAACATATGGACATAAATTAAAGCCTTTATATAACATCAGCCTTATAGCTAATGAGGAGGATATATTCAATTTGATATGACAAAAATGTACCTCAATACCCGATTGTTTTTCTGTTGAAAACAACTTGGGGTTTATCGGTTCACTCCTTCTGGTCGAAATTTTAAATTGGACAATACATTCTACCGCACTATTCTTATAAACCATATGTGTATAAAATCCTCAAGATACTGGTATTTCGAGTACAGAATATCCACCTATTATGGTGGAATACGGCTATATAGGGACACACACAAAACGCGGAACAAATAGCTTAACTATTTTAATACAAAAAGGGGTTATATGGGGACAACTACAAATAAAAAATTACAATGAATTCCGTTGGAAAACGTGCTCAAGATCCTCAAAATACCGAACATTTGCGGGTACACTTATATGGGGGCTACCCGAGAAAATGGACCTATATTTATAATTTTTAATGGAGAAATTTGCTACTTAATAAGAACACAACGTACAACTACAGACAACCGAGTCGAAAAATACGCTCAAAACCCCCAAAATGCTGAAAATTGGGGGTACCGACGGCATATAATTATATATTTAAGTGGAAAAATTTGGTGCCCTATAAGAACCCAATGCACCAAATTTAAGTGAATTCAGTTGGAACTCCCCCTTAAAAACTCCAAAATACCGAAAATTGGGGGGTACCCTTATATATTCGAGCATGACCTACCCCCAGA
>NW_026874161.1:0-15756 GCF_032173495.1 Musca vetustissima | reverse complement strand
TTGTGCGCAAGAGTCCCTATATATCTTTAGATTTGCACGAAATTTGACATAGCGTACTGAATAAAGTCTAGAATGATGTGCGCCAAGTTTGGTGAAAATCGGTTCAAATTTAGATATAGCTCCCATGTATATATTCATCCGATTTAATGTAAATGGTGCACCAAAGTCCCTATACATCTTTCGATTTGCACCAAATTTGGCATAGCGCACTGAATTAAGTCTAGAATAATGTGCTCAAAGTTTCGTGAAAATAGGTTCAGATTTGGATATCTCTCATATATAGTTTCGCCCGATTTTAGGTAAATGGGGACCAAAGTTACACGAAATTTGGCAAAGCGTACTGAATTAAGCCTACAATTATATGTTCTAATCGGTTCAGATTTAGATATAGCTCCCATTTATATTTTCGTCCCATTTTGTGTTAACCCTGTGTGGCCCAATGTTGCCCACAGGCAACAAAATCTTTTAGAGCTTATATTTCATATGTAGCTAGTAGATATATATTCTTTGGAATTCATACGTCAAGACCTGATTATGGACAACACATATCAAAAGAAAAATCTGCAAAATTCAAATTTTTGGTAAAGTTATGAGCTTTTCAATGTAGAGAAGAGGGCAAACATGTGTACGGTACTAATTTGTGTATACAGTCCAAATTATTTAAATCGCTTCGTATTCGAAATGTACGAATTCTGCCATCAGAAATATTTTTGATTCTTGTAAAAATGAATATAGAGAATAATTTAAAATGATTTTTTCGTCGATTTTTCAATTGGTTTTCTTGATATTGGGCTTTCATTTTTCAGAAAGAATGTACTGTATCTCCCGAATGCAAGGATGGATATAGATACATTTCACATATTTAAGTTCGTTCCATTTCATGTCAATGTTCCTTCCGTTCCGAGATAGACACATGGTTCCTTTTGAGAATATGCATAGAATCACTTTCAAAGTCGATTTATGCATGTCCGTCCGTCCGTCTGCCTGTCTGTCCATGTTAAATTGTAAACAAAGTACAGGTCGCATTTATGATCCGAATTAGATGAAATTTGACATAGGTCACTTATTCGGCCCAAGGACGAACCCTATTGATATTGGGAAAAATCGGTTCAGATTTATATATAGCTCCCATATATATTTAACCGATTTAATGTAAACGGTCCCTATATATCTTTCGATTTGCACGAAATTTGGTATAGCCTAATCATTTAGGTCTAGAATGATGTCTGCCAAGTTTCGTGAAAATCTGTCCAGATTTAGATATAGCTCTAATATATAGTTTCGTCCGATTTTAGGTAAATAGTCCACTAAAGTCACTGGAAATGTTTTGGTTTGCTCGAATTTTGGCGCAGCGTACTGAATTAAGTCTGGAATGATGTGTGCAAAGTTTTGTGAAAATCGGTTCAGATTTAGATATAGATCCCATATATATTTTCATCCAATTTTAGGCAATTGGCGCACAAAAGTCTCTGAAAATCATTCGATTTGTACGAAATTTGGCACAAGGTACTGAATCGGTTCAGATTTAGATATAGCTTCCATATATATTTTCGTCCGATTTTATGTAATTGGTGCACCAAAGTCCCTATATATCTTTCGATTTGCACGAATTTTGGTATATGCTACAGAATTAAGTCTAGAATGATGTTGGTAGGCTTCGTGAAAAGGTCCATAGCTAGGCCGATTGACACAACGTACTGAAGTAATATAAATTAGTCTCTGGCAAGTTTCCCTGAAATCGGTACAGATATAGATAAATAGCAAAAAACGCGACGTCTATTAGGATACATATGTAGAATATAGCCAAAGTGGTGAAGGGTATCATATAGTCGGTCCAGTCCGACTTTACTACTTTCCTTACTGGTTTCTTTCAGTTTGTGAAAACATGTTTACTTTGGAAAAAATGTTATTTGGCTTAAAATACACCGAAATGAATAGTGTGAATTTTAATTATAAATCGTTTGATCATCTAGGAGCCACGTTAAAAATCGGAGACCGGGATATGATAAAATTAGATACACCTTTAATTTTTATTCGTTGATCCTATTACTGATTTTCAATGGATACTTCTACTTTGATGGAAGATAACAAAAACATCCATCTAAGTCGTTTTATGCATTATTTTAATGTCAATTTTATTATTATTAGTACCATAACACGCTTTATTTATAATTTACGTAGTGACAATCACGTGTCGGAATATGTTACTCGCTTTCTTGGATGTTCTTTTGGAAAATTTATTCACTATATATATTACCGTGGACACTTAAGGATGTTATTTTCTTTCCCACACTCCTCCAGAAACCCCAATATTTTGATACCACAAATTTGGAATATTTGCGCGATGTTGGAATGCACTGCCACTTGAGTGACGGTTTTTTCTCATATCAATAATGCTATAAGTTTAAAAATTCTAATTCACTTTTTTGGCCTTTGGATTTACTTTTTTGGCCTTTGGTAGGAGCAGCGAAGTGCTACGGGTCCAGCTGGTTTAATTATATTTCAAAATACATAAATGTCGAAATAGCTTTTAGTTTCTTAGCCTATTACTTAAAGAGAAATTTTCCTTTTTTATATTTTACCAAAAACAGACTAGCGTCGCAAAAGATATAGTAGTGACAAATCGATCTACTCAATAATGTCCCATAAAATTGATATACAGAATTGGACAGTGTTTAAGATATAGCCAATTTATTTTGGAAGCGTTATGTGCCGACGAAAGCGCCTGTCAAAACATCCCGAAACAGTGTTTTTACGACTAAAGTAATAATCGCTTTCAAATCTTAAGTTATTACTCCAGACATGCAAAGCTATCTCATGAACAAGTATAAATCGTCAGAAGATCCTGTTCATTATACCCATCACCACACTGTGGTACAGGGTATTTATCTTTGTGCATATGTTTGTAACATGCAAAAGAAAACGAGATAGACAAATGATTCCTTTTGAGAATATATATAGAATCACTATCTGAGTCGATTTATGCATGTCCGTCCGTCTGTTGGTTATAAATTGTAAACAAAGTACAGGTCGCATTTATAATCCGATTTCGATGAAATTTGGTAAAGCTCACATGTTTGGCCCAAGGACGAACCCTATTGAAATTGGAAAAAATCAGTTCAGATTTAGATATAGCTCCCATATATATTTTCGTCCGATTTTATGTAAATGGTGTACCAAAGTCCCCACATATCTTTCGATTTGCACGAAATTCGGCATAACGTACTGAATTGAGCCTCGGTTCAGATTTATTTATAGCTCATAGTTGTATGTTAGTTTGGAGTTTAGGTAAATGATGTACCGGTTGACATGAAACGTATCAAATTGAGACTAGAATGAGGTTATAGCCAATTTTAAATTGATTCAGATGCAGACACAGCTTTTATATATATATTACAAACGGGTATCTGATTGAGATTAAATATATGTAAATAATATTGATTTACATAAATTTGTCCCATTATATGCAAAGATTTTAAACTTGCCCGAATGAAATTTTGTTATATTGACCAACTCACGCATGTTTTTAGACCAAATTGGCTGTAATTTGGTATTTGGGAGTCTAATTTGCTATAAAATCTTAGTACTAAAATTTATCAATATTGATTCACTTTTTAGGGAAGCAGAAAAACGATACCTTCCGAATTTCGTTATTTTAGGGAAGTACGGTTTTCATGCAAATCGTTATTTACTTATTTCGCTGGTTTGTTACAGAACGGTTGTTCCATAAGCCGAGCTTAAAAAAGATTTCTAAGCGCATCGGTCTTTTGCGCCAATCCACCAATTTGGAAGACCACGTTCCAAGATGTTGTTTTCTACTAGGTCTTCCCTTGTTCTTCTACTTGGTCTTCTTCTAATTCGTGGCCTCTCCTTCTACGGGAACCATCAGTAGGCTCGCTTTTATATGCATCTTGATCTGGGACATTCTCATTCATTCGCAAAACATGACCTAGCCACCGTAGCCGCTACAGCTCAATACGACTGACTATGTCGATGTCCGCGTAAAAATTGTAAAGCTCGTGGTTCATTCGACGTCGATATTCACCGTCGACGCAGATCGGCCCTTAGATCATTAGGAGACATTTTCTTTCAAACGCCCCAAGAGCTGCCTCATCTGCTTGCGCAAGTACCCATACTTCTGATCCATATAATATCACGGGTAGTATCAGCGTCTTGTAAAGTGTGAGTTTGATCTGGCGGGAGGGGGCCTTGTTTCTAAACTGCTTACCTAGACCATAGTAGCATCTGTTGGCATCACAATCCTTCTCCGAATTTCAAAACTAATTTCATTCGGTTTATTTTTGGCGGTACCAAAGTATATAAAATCTTTAACTACCTCGAAGCTGTAGTTCTCAAGTTCCACAGTTGGTCCGAGTCTACTGGACATCTCGCGCGTTGATACCATCAGCTTGGTCTTCTCGCCGTTTACTGCCAGACCCACTTTGGCAGACTACTTTTCAATTTGTTCAAAGGTGGCTGTTACCGCTCGCAATGTTCGACCCATTATATCGATGTCAGTAACATGTGTTGTTTGGTGTACAGAGTGTCATTTCTGTTCACGTCTCGTATGATCTTTTCCAGCGGATGTTAAAAAGATAACACAACAAACTGTCACCTTGTCTTAATCCTCGTTCGGTATTGAAGGGCTCCGATAGGTCCTTTCCTACTTTAACTGCTGACCTTGTGCCACTTAAAGTTATCCTGCATAGCCTATTAATTTTGCAGGAATGCCGAACGTGTACGTGGCTTTAAACACCTCTGTACGGATAGGGCTGTCGAATGTGGCTTTATAGTCGATGTATTTTTCGTGGGTCTTTTCCAGGATTTGGCGCAGAGTGAAAATCTGGTCAATGGTGGATTTGTCAGGTTTAAAGCCGCATTGGTATGGTCCAAAGATGTCATTGGCCATTAGTTTCAATCGTTCACACAGCACACTGGATAGCACTTTATATGCGATGGGAAGGAGGCTCATTCCTCTATAGTTGGCACATATCGTCTTGTTTCCTTTTTTGTGCACGGGACACAGGATGCTGAGGTTCCAATCATTGGACATGCATTCCTCTAGCCAAATTTCACTAATCAGCTGGTGCATGCTCCTGACCAGCATATGGCCACCAGTCTTGAATAGTTCGGCTGGTAACCCATCGGGTCCTGCTGTTCTTGAGCCGATTACTTCCTTTAATGACCTCATCTTGGCTAGGTGGTATACACTCTATACCATCATCTCTTATTGGTTCTGGGGTATCTTCTTCAACGCCACTATTTGATACCAGAAGCTTTTCAAAATGCTCCTTCCACGCTGTCTGTATCAGGTTTCTTTCTTCATCTCTACAGGATGATGTGCCTGCACCAAAGCCTTCGGTTTGGTGTTTTACTCGTTGGTAAAATTTCCGGACTTCATTCTGACTCCTGTACATCTCGATTTGCTCACGCTCACGTTTTTCTTGTTCTTTTTCCTGAAAACACGTTTCTCCTCTCTCCTTTTCTCCCGATAATTCTCCATCACGTTACGTGTCGCTACTGTCCGCAGGGTTGCTTTATACGCTGAGTTTTTCATATCAGTAGCATTACGACACTCCTGATCGTACCACGGATTTCTTGATGGTGGTCTTTGGTACCCAAGTATTGCTTTTGCTGCAGTTTGTAAGGAGTGGGCAATTCTCTTCCATTGTGCTTCTATATTATTACCGGGACAAAAGGGTGCTTTCGTCAAGTAGTTGGGTAAGTTGAGCGGAGTAGGCTTCTGCTATCTGCTGTGTTTGAAGCTTTTCGACGTCGACATGCTACATTACGACGGGTGCGTACCTTGGTTGCCACAAGCTAATGGTCCGAATCGATATTCGCTCTTCGCATCGATCGGACGTCTAAAACACTGGATGAATGCCTTCCGTCTATCACAACATGATTCATGGTTAAATTATTTAAAAAAACTACAATATTTAACATAATATTTTCCGAACGAACGAATATCAATATACGTTTCTTTGAAACTTTGTTCAACTAATTACTACAGCAATTCACCTATGATACATATTCTTCTTTGATATGCCTAAGGCATTATCCTTATCCATCCGTACATGTTATTCAACATGATATAATAGCATTCTTATGACCGTATACGAATAATTTGAGATCCTTTACATACATACACACACGCATATATTTAAAATAACCGCATTAATTTGCAACATTGTGGATAAGACAAAGAATAACTTGAGGTATCTCGTGTCATCCTTACATGAATTTAATTAAATGCAACACTTCATCTCCGTCTAAGACGTACAACTGAGGAAGAAGAGGATTAGATTCTTTAAAATCAAAAACACATTGACCCAGTTCATGATGTCAAATTTAATTAACATTTCCGGTTCTTGGTCATCTTTGGGCTTGAGCTTTTGCTTAGCCTATCTGCGTGGTGCATGGTGGTGTATGCCTCATGTACATATTACCTTAATGCACAACGTGACTAGCCAACCAGCCAACTAAAGCGATTCCTACTAAACAATAAATGTGCATGTGTGCATTCTCTCTAACATATAGGATATAAAGTTGTTGTGTGTGTGTGCGTGTGTGTCTATGCATTTTATGCAGGACTACAGAAATAACACAGTGGTGGATTTAATAGAGGGGCTCCTTCGTTGTCTTTTCTTATAGATGATAGCTGGTCTAGATGTTGACATTTACATTACATGGATTATGTCCTTTACTACGGGGTCCACTGTAAATATTTCGGGGCTAGTAAGGAAAATGCAAATATAATTTAACCATCTTTATGAACTCAAACCATATGTCAAAGCAATTTTTTCACTTCTATTGGGAAACCTTTAAGAGATGGGTTTTGTGCGATTCATTTGCATTTTCTGGCAAAAAAAAAATCGCTGATAACGCATTTTTGATATGGTAAACAAGGGCTGTTGGCGGATAATCCGTCAATTCCATGTTTTGACCAGTAAAATGGCCCTGTTTTCAACCGATGTTTGGGAGCTCGCCTGGTGTACACTGATACGTCTTTTCTTTTTCGTTTTACAAGGAAGAAGAATGTTAACAAATTATGAAATATCACTCAGAATTGACCGTCATATATTGTTCAGACTGTTGTTTTTTTAAAGCAATGATTCGAATTGGCTGAAATTTAGTATTTTCAGTTCTTAATAGGTAAAAAATCTCTCCACAAAAAATTATAAATATAGGTCCATTTTTTTTCAGATATCTCCCATATAAAAGTAACACCAATTTTCGATATTTTGGGGTTCTTGAGCGCGTTTTTCAAACGAATTGTAATTTTGTTTTTTTAGTCGTATATGGTATCAAACCTCCCTCCCAAAAATTATTAATATTCGCCCTCTTTTAAGGTTAGTCCCCATATAACCCCCTTTTTATATTAAAATAGTTATCAACATTTTTTGAAACAAATTTGGTTCAAAGGTACATGGGGTCTAGGACTAATATTTAGAACCATAATCGGTTTGTAGAAATGTCGGTATAGGTACACTTTTTGGGATGTTCCCTATATTTTTGTTTAAGTACCTGCCAGTATATCAATGGTGGTGGGTATCTAAAGTTCGGCCCGGCCGAACTTAACGCTTTTTCACTTGTTTCTGTTAATTGGTGTAGCACCCAAACATCGCGCTTATTTTTGAATCCAGCCTTGTGTAAATGGTTTAAAACAGTTGTTGGTCGATTTTTAGCTCCTTGGCGATGTTACAACTGCTAACATGCTGGTCTACATCGATCATTTCACCGATTTTATCGACATTTTCGGCGATCGGTCTAATGTTTAAAATACCATTTGGTCTTCTAGTATGCGGAATACCAGGTAATCTTGTAATATATAGAATACCACTTGGTCTTTTAGTATATAGAAAACCATTTTGACTTCTATGGCATCATGTAATAAATGTTGAAAACCCCTTTGGCCTTAACGACCGTCCCTGTGCCCAATACAGGATAACAAAGTAAAGTCAACTGTTTGCCATATAAAAGACTTCAAGATGATATTGTTGGTGTTGTTGTTATTGCTTTTGTTCAACATCACTTCACAACACCGTAAATTTACGCTTTCACACATGTTCACATGCAATACGGCTTCCTCTTTTCGCTTGCTTTTAACACTACATCTTCCGTATGTAGTAGGTACGTGTTGTTGTATTTTTTCGAACCATCCACAGCCCACTATAGAACATCAAAACACTATGTGTTGCATTGTTTTCATACCCTTCACCACACTGTGGTACAGGGTATTATGTCTTTGTGCATATGTTTGTAACAGGCAAAAGGAAACGAGATAGACACATGGTTCCTATATATTTTTTGATTTGCACGAAATTTGGCATGACGTACTGAATTAAGCCTAGAGTGATGTCTGCCAAGTTTCGAGAAAATCGGTCCAGATTTAGATATAGAAATAGATCAAGATTTAGATATAGCTCCCATTTATAGTTTCGTCCGATTTCACGTAAATGGTGCCCCAAAGTCGCTATATATCTTTCGATTTGCACGAAATTTGGCATAACGTACTGAATTGAGCCTAGAGTGATGTCTGCCTTGTTTCGTGAAAATCGGTCCAGATTTAGATATAGCTCCCTTTTATTATAGATAGATTTTACGTAATTGACGCACCAAAGAACCAATAGGAACAAAATGTTCTGAAATTAGTATAACCTAACCTGTGTCAAGTTTGTTTGAAATCGCTTAATATTTGGATAGAGCTTCCATATATATTTTCGCCTGATTTCAAGTAAATTGGGCATCAATATCCTCATGTTAGTCAGATTGACATCAACTTTTGCGCATCGTACAAAATTGAGCATAAAATTATATAGTTGCGTTTTCTAGAAGTACAGACATAGCCCAACGGATGACCTATTTATATTTGTTTGAAGTTGATTTACATACTTTATGGATAGATCTAGGTAGATTCACATTTAAATAAATATCACATATTTTATTTCATCCAATTTCATGTTAATAGTCCTGTTTAATATACCCATAGTGGTGAAGGGTATCATATAGTCGGCCCCGTCCGACTTTACTACTTTCCTTACTGGTTTCTTCTTGTTGCTCTATCAAACAACTTTCTTGTTGTTTTTATTATTGTAGCATAAATTAAAGACATCCTATAGCTAGTAGCTATATCATAAACAGTTTGTAGTGACCCACAAATTCTCTTGGGTCGAACATCATGCATATGGATAGATGCATGGATACATGCATACATATTGAGTAGCAATGACATGGTGGACAAAACGCCAGATGTTCGTTGATGGCCTGGAGAGAGGCTCGAACTTGCTTGATATGCATTAAAGCACCTAAACCATTTTTTTCGGTGAGTTATTGAAACTACCGCTATACAAATATTTTGCATTCAGGCCTTAAAGTTCAACAGCAAAACTGTGATATGTTAGATTTCCGTCTTCCATTAAAAGTCATTTGAATAAATGGCGTTGGGCTTTGTTTTATATTTGTGTGGACGGTTGAATGTGGTTAATGATTCATGTAAATAAGTATTTTTGGGGTCAATGAAAAGTAGTTTTCCATAATTAACTTCAAAACATAATCAATGGAACAAAAGTATATGAAATATTAGCAATATTTTGCTCTGCACCATGGCGTATTTTTGACGTTTACGAAAAAAACCAACAAAACCAAAAAAAGGAACGTAGTAAAGTCGGACTGGGCCGACTATATGATACCCTTCACCACTTTGGGGATGTTCTACATATGTATCTTTACAGATGTCGTCTTTTCGAAGGAACATTGATTTCATATTTTTAAATAGACTTTAAGCTAACTTTACGCACGCTATTTGGTAAGCTTCATTGTTTAAAATGTAATACAATCAACATGAATTTATACTAATTTCAGTAAGTTTTGCCAATCGGCCTAGCTATGGGTCTTTGGTACACCATTTACTTAAAATCGGACGAAAGTATATATATATATATATCTTTAGTGCACAATTTACATTAAATCGGACGAAAATATATATTGAAGCTATATCTAAATCTGAACCGTTTTTCACGAAATTTAGCACACATCATTTTGGACCCAATTCAGTGCCCTATGCCAAATGCCGTGCAAAAAGAAAGATATATAGGGACTTTGGAGACCCATTTACTTTAAAACGGACGAAAATGTATATGGGAGCTTTATATAAATCTGACCCAATTTTCTCGAAAATGGGCACACATCATTCTTGACCTAATTCAGTACTTTATGCCAAATTTCGTGCAAATCGAAAGATATATAGGGACTTTGGTGCCCCATTTACAATAAATCGGACGAAAATATATACGGGAGCTATATCTTAATCTGGATCGATTTTCGAGAAACTTAGCACACATCATTCTAGGCTTAATTCGGTACGCTGTCCCAATTTCGTGCAAATCGAAATATATTTATAGAGTTTGGTGCACCATTTACCTTAAATCGGACGAAAGTATATAGGAGCTATATCTAAATCTGAACCGATTTTCTCGAAACTTGGCACACATCATTCTGGACCTAATTCAGTACCCTGTGCCAAATTTCATGCAAATCGAAAGATATAGAGGGACTTTGGTGCACTATTTACCTTAAATCGGACTAAACTATATATAGGGGCTATATCTAAATCTGAACCGATTTTCTCGAAACTTGGCACACATCATTCTGGACCTAATTCAGTACTATGTGCCAAATTTCATGTAAATCGAAAGATATAGAGGGACTTTGGTGCACTATTTACCTTAAATCGGAGTAAACTATATATAGGAGCTATATCTAAATCTGAACCGATTTTCTCGAAACTTGGCACACATCATTCTGGACCTAATTCAGTACTCTGTGCCAAATTTCATGTAAATCGAAAGATATAGAGGGACTTTGGTGCCCCATTTACATTAAATCGGACGAAAATATATATGGGAGCTATATCAAAATCTGAACCGATTTTCTCGAAACTTGGCACACATCATTCTGGACCTTATTCAGTACTCTGTGCCAAATTTCATGCAAACCGAATGATATATAGGGACTTTGGCGCACCATTTACCTTAAATCGGACGAAAATATATATGGGAGCTATATCTAAATCTGAACCGATTTTTCCCAATTTCAATAGGGTTCGTCCTTGAGCCAAATAAGTGACTTGTGCCAAATTTCATCCAAATCGGATTATAAATGCGACCTGTTCTTTGTTTACAATTTAACATCTACATACAGACGGACGGACATGCATAAATCGACTCAGAAAGTGATTCTATGCATATTCTCAAAAGGAACCATGTGTCTATCTCTTTTCCTTCTGCCTGTTACAAACATATGCACAAAGACATAATACCCTGTACCACAGTGTGGTGAAGGGTATAAATGTAATGGGATGATTTGTCCGACTTTGGCCTTTTTGCTGTTTTATTGTAATAACTAGCAAGGTACCCGCTACTTCGTATGCGGAACAGGAATAAAAAATATTTCATATGGAAATCGTTGTACTATAGTTCTGAATTCCATCTCTATTCGTACATTTAATATCAAGTTTATTACCATTAAGTACTCTTCATACACATAAGCACTATTTTCCGAAATACACACATTAGCATTTAGAACTTTTCGAACACATAGTTATACATTTTCAAGACTACCTCTATACCGTCACCTCCACTAAATTTAGTACCAAAAACCCTTTGGTCCTTCTTTCTAACTCTCTGTCAATGACCAACATTCTAAATTTTAGGTTTCAAGCTCTCTCCGTTACCCAATTTCAAATTATTCCAAATTTAGTGAATTTTCTATTCTATTTACTATTGGTACACATAAATTCGAGTTTCCAAAGTTGTCTCCATAGCTCAATACTACACTTCAACAGTAATTTTAATTAAAAAATTCGGGGGTCCAGCTCTATCCGTTCACACGTAATCAAGTTGTACCAAATATAGTACTATTTAGAACACATAGGTAATATGCTTCCATATCTCAATTCTATATTTAAACATCAACCATTAGTCCAAATTATGGGTTTCCAGCTCTCTCCGTTCACCCAAATCCATCTAGTGCCGTTTAGTACTTTTCGTACACATAAATACGAATTTCCAAAGATGTCTCTATAGCTCAATCTTCAACAGAAATCTTAATTCCAAATTTCAGGTTTTCAGTTCTATCCTTTCAAGCAACATCCAAATTGTACTAAATTTAGTACCACAGATACCTTTCGTACCAATAAGTACGAATTTCATAATCTACCTCAGTCCTACACTCCAACAGTCATTTTAATTCCCAATTTGAAGACTTCAGCTCTATCTGTTCACCTAAATCCAACTTCCACCAAATTTAGTACCATTTAGTACTTTTCGTACAAATAAGTACGATTTTTTAAAGCCAATTCCGATTATCACGATTCCATCTCTACACACTCAACTGAGAGTAATTAGTACGGAATTTAGTACCATTTTACACTTTTATACACATAAGTACGAATGTCTTAAACCATTTCCGTACATCAACACCACTTCCCAACCTGTATTCCATTTAAAATGTCAAGATTCCAGCTATATATGTTCAATATATATACAATAGGAACTAAATTCAGTAAAGTTTAGTACCTTTAGTACACTTATAGGTCGAATTTCCAAAAACCCTTTTGCACATCTTTCTAACTTTCCATTAGTGACCAACATTCAAAATTTCAGAATTCTAGGTCTTCACGTTCGCTAATAAAAAGGGTACCATATTTGGTACATTTTAGTACTTTACGTACCCTTCTACTTCCAACAAAACTTCCTGCATACCCCGATCCTACACTTTCATAATGATTCCAAATTCAAATTTAAATGTACCAAATTTAGTACAGAGTAGTACGAATTTCCAATATTTTTTACTAAACCCACACCCCCACAGTTATCCTAAATCCAAGTTGTCAGAATTCCAACTCTATCGGTTCATCCACAATTCAATTTGTACCAAATTTAGTACACTGTAGTACGAATTTCCAAAACTTCCTACTTAACCTAAACCTACATTCCAAGAGATCCTAATTCCAAGTTTCAGAATTCCAACGCTATCGGTTCATTCACAATCCAAATTGTACCAAATTTAGTACACAGTAGTATGAATTCACCCTCAATTCAAATTGTACAAAATTTAGTGCATAGTAGTACCAATTTCCAAAACTTCCTACAGACCCCAATCCTACACAGTAGTATGAATTTTCAAAACTTTCTACAGACCCCAATCCTAAACCCCCACAGTGATCCTATATCCAAGTTTCAGGATTCCAACTCCATCGGTTCACCCTCAATTCAAATTGTACCAAATTTAGTGCATAGTAGTACCAATTTCCAAAACTTCCTACATACCCCAATCCTACACCCCCACAGTGATCCTAAATCCAAGTTTCAGGATTCCAACTCTATTGGTTCATCCACAATACAATGTGTACCAAATTTAGTACACTGTAGTACGAATTTCCAAAACTTCCTACATAGCCCAATCCTACACCACCACAGTGATCCTAACACAAATTTTCAGGATTCCAGCTCTATCGGTTCTAAATCCAAATTTAGTTTTTCCAGGATTCCAACTCTTTCGGTTCACTTACAGTTCAAATTGTACGATATTTAGTACACAGTAGTACGAATTTCGAAAACTTCTTACTTACCAAAAACAGAGATGCTAAATCCAAGTTTCAGAATTACAACTCTTTCGGTTCACTCACAATTCAAATTGTACCAAATTTAGTACACAGTAGTACGAATTTTCAAAACGTCCCACTTAACCCAAACTTTCACCCCCAGAGTGATCCTAAATCCAAGATTTAGGATTCCAACTCTGTCGGTTCACCCACAATTCAAATTGTACCAAATTTAGTACACATTAGTAAAAATTTTTAAAACTTCCTACATATCTCGATCTTACACCCCAACAGTGATCCTGACTCCAAATTTCATGATTCTAGCTCTATTGGTTCGCATAAAATTCAAATTGTACCAAATTTAGTACCATTTAGTACCCATGAATATAAATTACTGAAACTGGTAAAAAATTCCAAAACTACGTACATTACCAGTCCTACACTCCGACGGCAATGTTAATTTCAAATTTCAGGATTCCAGCTCGATTTGTATCTCCAAATTAAACTTGTACCAAATATAGTACCATATAGTACTTTTCGTACGCATGAGTACACGCTTCCAAAACCATCTCCTTAAATGGACTCTACATCTCATCCCTAATTCGCATTCCAAATTTCAAGTTTTTAGCTCTATCAATTCACATGCTACGAAATTGTACAAAATTAAGTACATTTTAGTACTTTTCCGATATTTATAGTTCGAATTTCCAAAAACCTGTTGGTACATCTATCCTACACTCAGCGACCACCAATCCAAATTTCAGAATTCTAGCTCTATCGGTTCGCCAAATACAAATGGTATCACATTTAGTACTTTTTAGTACTTTTCGTACCGTTCTAGTACGAATTTCCAAAAATCCTTTTGTACATCTTCCTAACTTTACATCAGTGACCCATATTCCAAATTTCAGAATTCTAGCTCTTCCCGTTCGGCTAATACAAAGGGTACCATATTTGGTACATTTTAGTACTTTTCGTACCCTTCTAGTTCGAATTTCCAAAAACCCAGCCTTATCTCACGCCTACACACCAACACCAACCCACACTCAAAATTTCAAGCTTCTAGCTTTAGCCGTTTCGTCTGGGCGATGATCTGTCAGTCACTCACTCACTCACTCACTCACTTAACACTAAGCTCTTTTATATATATAGATTTCTAATATCTGATTAAACCACCATTTAAATTCACATAAAAACCATAAATAGATTATTTGGCCATTTGAAGTTCTTCTTCCACTTCTCCATATTTTTTTGCCTACAATAACAGGATTAAGTTGATTTAAATGTCAGAACAACGAACTAATTCCACATTATTTACTTTGTTCTCACAGCGACAATGGTGGCATTCTTTTCCCTTTCAAACTTTCAGTCAAGTTGAACAATTCAATTAAATTGACATTGGATATTGAAGGATGACGATGATGACTGGTACATCCATTCGTTCATCCATGGAATTTGACAAGCGACCGGCATTTTTGTACATGGAAATTGTCGTAAAGTGAATTGACATCAGATTGCCGCCAATGTAGGAGTCTTAACAATAGATAAGAATTGAATAGCCTTTTTTTTAAGTTTTGCAAACAAAACTTTGTTGGCGGTCGGCTTTAGGTGGTGATTGTATCTGGCAAGTTTCTTGGTTTCTTGTAAATATTATTGTGAAATTGTTTAACTTTAGGGTTTATATTGTAAAACACATGTATCAAGAAGTAGAATGAAAAAAAAACTTGAGAACATATGCTCAAATATAATATCCAACTATTTTAATGTATAGGTGTTCATAATGTAGGGTGTTCATATTTTTATACCCTCATAAATAGTATAGTGGGTATATTAATTTTTATTCCGTTTGTAACTCATCAAAATATTCATTTTCGACTCTATAAAGCATATATATTCTTGAAAAGGGTAAAATTCTAAGACGATATAGCAATACCACTCCTTATGTTTTGATGACTCTATATTCTGAAGGAATTGAAATATATGCGTAATTTGCATGAAATTAGATGAAAATATATAAAGGTTATATCTACATCTGAAACAATTTCAACAAAACGCAATACATGTAATTGTAGTTTCGATTTCCTGACATACATGTGTTTGAACACTTAAAGAAAAAAAATGACACCAGTAAGGAAAGTATTAAAATCGGA
>NW_026874160.1:0-15661 GCF_032173495.1 Musca vetustissima | reverse complement strand
GTAAACTGATGTTGATTGTTGAAGTTCCATCCAACCTTTATACATTACATACAGGATTTAAATGCCATAGTTGACTAACGTGCTAAATTGAATTAAATCTAAATAAAAAGTTTATTGATGTCAAACATTATGAATATACACACATACATAATTAAATATTTTTTCTTCATTTTTGACATTTGTGTAAAAAATACCAGTGAATTCTAACAGTTGATATTACTTTGGCACAATTGTAAACAGAATTTCGAGCAGAAAATTTAATTTTCATAATATAATTGAATAAATATGATTTCAGGACTCTAGGGAAGTGGATATTTAATAAACAACAAAAACAAATATTTAAATAAAAACTATACATTTGGGTATTTCTATTATTAAACTAGTATAAAAAAATTAAATTTACCAGAAGGATAAATGTGTTAGAGGGAAGGCCATATTTTGGAAAAGCTATGTTAAAAAACCGAAACCAACATTCAATTGAGGAGTTTTTGCATTTCCATGGATTTTTCTTTTCGAATGTCAAAAGAAAAAATTCTAAAATTTTTTAATGGTTTTTTATTACAGTTTCTTCTTACTTCGCCCAATGGCATTACAAGCAATTTATTTTCCGTTTCAGCCTTCAAAGCATTAATTCATTCGTGCCGCCCATAAATATAAATTTGTAAAATGGCTAAAATGGAAATGAATGGCTCTTCTTCGACAAATGAAATTGAATTACTTTTTAAACTTACGTTATTTTGAAAGAGACTTAACGATTAAATATGAATGTGGATGACAGAATACTACCGAATGACAAAAAACAAATATTTGCTTTCCGATTCTATTTAATTTACTTAAAATGCAATTAAAAATAAATGAATTAGGGAAAACAAATGAAATTTTTACAGATCCTTTTAGATATTGCAAATATATTTTGTCTATGTGATTATGAATATTATTGCCACAGAATTTACAATATGTTGGCTGGAGAAATATCGGAGAAGAGAATAGTAGATAGTGGAGGGTAGTATGTGTTCACCGTTTTATGAGAGCTACCCTGAAGATTTTCTACTGAGAATCCAAAATATAAAATTGTTTAAAATCTTCTATATACCGAAACGTGGGAGATATTGTTATATGGGAGCTAACCGAAAAAGTGGTTCGAAGATTTACTACTCAAGAGGACCCAAAATACCCAATAAATTAGGTAGAAAATGTGCTTAAAATTACCGAGTATTGCGGACAACGTTGTAGGGCAAAAAAAAAAAAAAAAAAAAAAATGAATGCTGCACGTATAACAGATGATTTTCAAGTCTTTAAAGCGTAGATGTTGCCGGTTAATTGATGTCGGTCGCCTACAATTTCAAGCTAAGGGCTGGCATTTACCCCATTAATACTACGTTACAAATACTAAAAAAAATTGTAAGGTACATAAGCATTATTTTTGTAGTACTTGAACGATGCCAAGTGATTGTCTAAAATAATAGTCTATTTAATCTGACAGATGAATACCGAGGGAATTATCAACATAAATGTCAATGACATTTTAATAAATGTACCCACTGCAATTACTATGAAATCCTTTAAGATTTTACTCCTTATCAAGTAAATGTCATACATCGAAATTGGCTTGAGTCAACAGAAAAGGATATCGCATTACAAGTGAACACACCACACCATAGAATTTGATATTTGATAGTCGGCTAAGGATGTTTGTACATACATACAAAGATACGTTGTGATGACAATGCGGTTTCTTTGCAAGCTGAGGATGAACATTTTGATGATGTCGTCAAATGGCATGACTGTCATTTGCAAGATTACATTGAAATGTAACATTGACAATGTCCAAACCTCGTCTCATTATCAGTAGCGAACAGACGCATATGACCACACCGAAATGTATGTGTATAATGTATATATGTAAGTACTAAAAGTACCATTACAACTAAGCTACTGGAAATCGTATTCTATTCTAATTGTTTACTATAACAGTGTGGAAAACAATAAAATGAAGAAAAAAATTGTAACAAATGTAGAATGAAGTGTAATATTAATTTTGGAATGGAAAAATTCTCCATTGTTGCTTTGGAATGTCGTGAATAGTAACTGTTGATAAATCGTTTAAATGTAATATTCGATGCCCTACAACATATTTGGCAGGTACATGCTATTTTTTAAAAGAATTAATTATGTAATTGTTTCCGGTGTGTTATTTCTCTTGGTAATATTCGATGTCCATATAGCCATATCAGCCTGACTGTTGTATAGTCGATAGGTATACCTCTCATTATTTTCGGTTTGAGTAACTCAATATCCGAATGGAACAAATCAAACCTTCCCCTAAAAAATATAAATACCTGTCCACGTTATGTTATAGCTCCCATATAACGACGTCACCCCATTTTCTGTATTTTAAGATCTTAAACGCATTTTCCCACAGGGGCTTTGGAGGCTGACATACATGAAAAACCAGTAAGGAAAGTAGTAAAGTCGGACGGGGCCGACTATATGATACCCTTCACCACTTTGGGTATGTCCTACATATGTATCCTATACCAAAATGTGGTTATAACGACGGAAATACTTAAACCAGTAAGAAAAGTAGTAAAGTCGGACGGGGCCGACTATATGATACCCTCCACCACTATGGGTATATTTAACAGGACTATTAACATGAAATTGGATGAACTAAAATATGTGATATTTATCTAAATGTGAATGGACATAGATCAATCCATAAGCACGTTATTCGTTTGTTACAATGAGACTAAAGTATGTAAATCGACTTCAAACAAATATCAATAGGACATTCGTTGGAAACGCAACGCAAATTCATGTCAATCTGACAAACATAAGGAGTTTGATGCACCATTTATTTAAAATCGGTCGAAAATATATATGGAAGCTGTATCCAAATATGAACCGATTTCAACGAAACTTGTCACAGGTTAGGTTATACTAATTTCAGTACGTTTTGTTCCTATCAGCCATATATTGGTTCCTTGGTGCGTCAATTGCTTAAAATCAATCGATAACATGTATATATCTAATATGCTATATCTAAACCTCAACCGATTTTCACGAAACTCAGTACACATCATTATACCCTTCGCAACTATGCTGTCAGGGTATTATAGCTTTGTGCAAGTTTGTAACGCAGTGATAAGTTTGTAACGCGGTGAAATATTGGTTCTAGACCCACCTTTAAGTATACCGATCGTCATATCTCGATTAGCTGAGTCGATCTAGACATGTGTGTCCGTCCGTCCGTCTGTCCATTATAAATTGTAAACACGGTACAGGCCTCAGTTATGGACCAATCTTCCCGAAATATTGCATGTAGCATGGGTTCTGGCCAATGAAGACTCCTATTGTTTTTGTTAAAGATCTGTTAATATTTATGGGATGAAATGGACCAAAAACTTTATTTTTGTCTGATTTTTTGTCGCTCCAGAGGCCGCAATTATGGTTCAAACATCGCAAATTTTTACATGGAGAAGGGAATCGGGCCTGAAGGATATAGACCCCAAAAGTTGATAGTATATTCAAGAGGCGTGGTTAACCTTTAAATTGATACCAATTATATTGTCGTATGTACTCGGATGTGAGAGTAACACTTAAATATTTAAAGGTGCTTACTATTATTTAGTAACCCATTCCCCACTCTAGAGGACGGAAATATAGCGCTGATCGCTTTGAAATTTTCCATGAGATTCCAGTTATGGTCATTTTCGGTGATGATCAGAGAATTATTTTGGGATGAAGTGGACCGAAAACTTAATTTTATTGGTATTTTTTTTTCGAGTCGATCTATAGGCCAAAATTGAAACTCGAACATCACAACACAACTCGCGGTGAAGATAATCTGAAGAAGTAATTAGAAGAGCTATACTAAATATTAATTAGTAATAATTGTTGACATCAAGAGGGTGCAAATATCGGTCAAGAGGGTGCACATATCGGTCAAGAGGGTGCAAATATCGCGAAATATTGCCCAAGCTCAGAATATAGAACTACAGAGAGTTATATTTTCGTGGATGTTGTGTAGGGAATCATATGGTCGGCCCCGTCCGACTAAACTGCTCCGCTCACTGGTTCCAGACTCATTTCAGTACGCCATGCCAAATTTCGTCCAAATTGAAAGATATATAAGGACTTTGGTGCACCATTTACATGAAATCGGGCAAAACTATATATGGGAGCTATATCTAAATCTGGACCGATTTTCACAAAACTTTGCAGACATCATTCTGTGCTCAATTCAGTACGTTATGCCAAACTTCGTGCAAATCGAAATATATATAAGGACTTTGGTGCACCATTTACATTAAATCGGGCGAAACTATATATGGGAGCTATATCTAAATCTGGACCGATTTTCTCGAAACTTTGCAGACATCACTCTAGGCTCAATTCAGCACGTTATGCCAAATTTCGTGCAAACCGAAAGATATATAGGGACTTTGGGCACCATTTACATGAAATCGGACGAAACTATATATGGGAGCTGTATCTAAATCTGAACCGATTTTCTCCAATTTCAATAGGGTTCGTCCTTGTGCCAAATAAGTGAACTGTGCCAAATTTCATCCAAATCGGATCATAAATGCAACTTGTACTTTGTTAACAAAAATACATGGACGGACGGACAGACGGACATGTGTATATCGACTAAGAAAGTTATTCTATGCATATTCTCAAAAGGAGCCATGGATCTATCTCGATTCCTTTTGCCTGTTACAAACATATGCACAAAGGCATAATACCCTGTACCACAGTGTGGTGAAGGGTATAAATATATATGAGTTAGTCCCAATACAAAACTGTCTCCCTATTTTTGTATTTTGAAGGTTTTAGAGACGTTCTTGTATAGTAATCATGGCCTTAATTAAGAAGGTAGTCTTATTTCAGAAATTGATAATGGCAACCCTTTTTAATTTGAAATTAATATATCAATTTCAAATGAACTGACTGCATGAGACTACCTTGTGTAATTATGTCATGTAGGGTAATATACACATACGCAGAAAAGGTTCTACATAGATCTAAAGCTAATTGCCTGTAATTCGGTTTTTATGGTTCTCACTGAGTATAAAATGTCCCTGTTAAAAACTATCAATATTTGTTTTCCTTTTCGGGTACCTTTTTTTAAAAGTCAATTCATTATAAAACTCATTGTTATAACTCCATTTAATGGTCAATATTATTTCAAACTATTTCGATAGCGTTTTGTTTGTTTTTTTGTCACTATCAAAACAATGCATTATTTTTTTAATAATAAATTCCTTTCTACATAAACTTTGTTGCAAAGGTAAATTGTGAAATACGCTCTACTATGGAATTTTTTACCACATGCTCAACGGATATGAAAAACTTTACTTTGATGTTGAAGAATTTTTTGGTTCCATCGTGTACAATCTGGTTGCATAATTTTTCGTTATTGTTGTTGCTGCATTCTCTTGCCGTATATGTTAACAGTGAAGAATTTATATTGTGTAAATAGTTATAAAATATAATGTAATAGTAAATAATTTGTGGTGTATCCCAAAACGTAGTTAAAATGCGGAGAGAGGTGGTAGAAATTGTTGTGGGCTTGAATGGAAAATGACAAGACATTTCACTAAAGATGATTACATAGTTCGAAAAAATTATTAATGTGACAAACGTTTTAATAGAGCATAACTTTATATGCACCCCTTACAGAGGGATGTGGGGGATGGTAAATCATAAGGAGGATATCTAAAAACTCATGCAGAGTACACCACAGGGGGTGTGTTAAAGATTCAACTAATTATACACAAGACATACAAATTCGGAATTTTATATTTTAATCCGATTAAAACGAGTTTCAATGAGCTTATAATAATGTGGATAGTTAATAGAAGTGAAAACACATATTTGTTTCTTTTGCATTTTGTGATTAAATAAAAGGACTTTTCAAAATTACAATGCGATTAGGATTATTAAATTTGCGGACGGAAAAGGACTTTTCAAAATTCCAATGCTATTAGGATTATTAACTTACGGAAATTAGCGGTAATATCATATCCTATTAGTCTGATTGAGATTAAATTTTTAATAGCATGTACCAAGTTTGCTCGTAATCGATGTACATTAACATGTTCCATTATATGCAAACGACTCTAATCATGCCCAAATGTCAATTGTAAAAGTCTCCAGGTTTGAAAGTCTCCAAGAAATATATCTATATCTATTTTAGGTATAGCCAATAAAACGTTGGCTCTACCTAAAATAGACTTTTTGACAAAAAATGGATTCCTGGTCCATAGTGCAGGGCACCAATATTGATATTGATTTTTAGTAGTAAGTTTTTCCACCCAGTGAAAACAAAAAAATACAAAATTAGACCAAGTTCGGTGGAAAACTTGTCTCATACACCGAATATTGAGGGGTTCCGTTATATGGGAGTTACACTAATAAAGGGACCAGTAGTGATACTTTTTATTGGGGAGAAACTAAAAACAACAAGTGAAAAAAGCGTTAAGTTCGGCCTGGCCGAACTTTGGATACCATCCACCGTAGGTATACTGACTGATACTGGCAATTAAAAATATAGGGAACATACTCACAAGTGGACATATGTCCATGATATCTTTAGAAGACGGAATGATTACAATAAATTATTAATCGTCGTAGAATTCCATACTTTGTAGGGTAAAAACTGACTATTCCGAGTAATGACTATCTACCTTACTATGGCAGAATAGAATGGGGGGACAACACCAACACATGGAAAAATCAGGTAACTATTTTAATATAAAGGGAGAGAAGAAGAGAGAGGGAGAGAATATTAATAATTTTTGGTAGGGAGATTTGTTAACACATACGACTACAAAATACCAATTTACAGTGAATTCGGTTGAAAAACAGGCTTAAGAACATGAAAATACGGAAAATTAGGGGTACCCTTATATGGGGGCTACCAGAAAAGAATAAGAGCCAATTCGGTCGAAAAATGTGATCGAAACCCCCAAAATACAGAAAATTTGTGGTACCGTTATATGGAGGGTTACAGAAAAAGTGAACCGATATTTATAATTTTAGTGGTGACATTCTGTTCCGCTATATTTCCGCCCTCTAGTGTGGTTATGGGGTTAATAAATAATATCTCAGTACGTAAGCACCTGTAAACGTTTAAGTGTATCTCCCACATCCGAGTACATACTATATTATAATTGGTATCAATTTAAAGGTCAACCACTCCTCTTGGATATACAATCAACTTCTCGGGTCTATGTCCTTCAGGGGTAAATATATATGCCATAGAATTAAAATTTTGATATTTCTCACACAAAAGTCAGGGTTAAATATTGACCGATCTTTATCAAAACAGGCATGCTTATTCTTTGGCACCAATCCCCTTCCATGTGAAAATTCGCGATGTTTGGGTCATAATTGCGGCCTCTGGAGAGACCAGAAAAACAGACAAAAATAAAGTTTTTGGTCCATTTCACCCCTAAATATTAACCGATCTTTTCCAAAAACAATAGGGGTCTTCATTGGCCAGAATCCATCCTACATGCAAATTTTCGAGAAGATTGGTCCATAACTGCGGCCTGTATCGTGTTTACAAATTATAATGGACATACGGACAGACGGACGGACGGATTGACTCAGCTAGTCAAGATAAGACGATCGGTATACTTAAAGGTGGGTCTAGGATCAATATATCGCGGCGTTACAAACTCTTGGGGCTGCACAAAGCTATAATACCCTGACAACAAAGTTGTGTAGGGTATAAAAACGTGCCTAAAAGCCTCAGTATACTGAATATTGGGAGGTAGTGTGCGTGAGGGACTACCCTATAGACGTCCCTAAAGGCCTCAGAATACTGAATATTGGGATGTAGCGTGTGTGGGGACTACCCTATAGAGTGGACTGATATATTTCTAATGCCAAACATCCTACCAATATATTGGGTATTCTACGGCGATTTCAACAAACAGATGGGCGGACGGAGAGATGAACATGGCTAAAGCGACATATAATTTTATTCTGATAAAGGACATTTCAAGTTGTCGCAAACGGAATGACAAATTTAGTATGCTCACCACCCGAATCGAGGAAGCATTCTCATTCCGTAACGACAAAATTTCTAGTGAATAAAAAAATTCAATATAGATCCAAATTAGGTATTGCTCTATAGCCCTACAAACACTCAAAATCCACCACTATCTTCACTAATATCTATGTTTTCGATTTCGCTATTTTACTTAGATTCTTAGCCTCTATGTTTAAATCTTTTATCGTCAATATACGATTTCATGTTAAATTCTTGCTCGTAGTTGTCGGTGTTCACCATTTCGAAATTACTAAGGTGCATAATGAAAATTTATTGCAAAAGATTTGAAAAAAAAATTGCATTCGCAAACTGCCAGTAGTGATTTGATGTAAAATAAATTGAAGAAAATGTAAAGCAATAAATTTTATTTTTTTGTTTTGGAAGAGAAAAAAAGAGAAAATCGTTATTTTATAACAACTCAATATCCGTCTTCACATCGTGCAACAAAGTCTCTCGAATCGAATAATGACAGAAACAACAAACCATAATGTTATTTCATTAGGTTTATTGAACCATTATCGTCATGCCTCATTGCCAAAGTCATGTCAATGGCAGAAATCTGGCGGTGGTGTCGATGTCGGTGTCTATTTTCTTGGCATCGACACTGTTCGTAGAATGGGCTATTGCTATCGTTTCGATGTTACGTTCAACCCGTATGTTTCTCATAAAAATGTAATGTTCAGCGGAAGGCCGTACTAGTATTAGCCGCAAAGTTGCCCTCGTTCTTTCCCTTCACCACCGCCTGAAATGTATCCTCGGCAAAGCATTAAAGATGTCTGAGCATCTCCAGCAATCATATTCCCCAAAGTAGTGAAGAGTTTCACTTCCGCCTTTAAGAACAATTTTTTTATGGATCAGAATAAGATAAGGCTAGTAAATGGAGAGTGTGTCGTGTCTGACTGTGTGTGTGTGTGCGTGTTAGGAGGGAGGCAAACAGGGAGTATGTGTATGTGTGTGTTTTTTAACACCCAAGACAATAGTTAAGTTTTCTTTAATTTGCAAAGAGTGTTCATCTACTTTCCACATGCATCTTTATCGTTCTATACATACTACGAGTAGTTTATCAGGATGAGGGTGTAAGTGGGTGTATGGGTGTGTGTGTGTGTTTTTGTGTACATTTGGGAGTTTGTGTTGAAATCAGCGTTGTTTTAGTTTCTCAGATCCATAATGATGCATATCCGTGTCTGTTTCTCTTCGATGGTGTAGTGGTGTTCACCCTTATGTCGATAAAATCAGATATAGACCAACAAAGTAAAAATAATAATAATAAAAAAAATAATTATATTGTTAAATGCTACCTTAAAACTCTGTTTGCAGGAAGTGAACATAGTTTGGTTACACTTGAACCTAAGGTGGTGACGTTTGAAAATTATTGCAGTGCGTATAGTGAAACAAAGCAGCCGGATACCAATTACGATAATGAAAATAACTCTGGATATGATGTTTAATAATAATAATAATGGGTTGTCCATCAATAGGTGTTATTTTTAATTATTCGATGTCTCAATAGCTGTCACTTTTGGACATTTTATCCTTTGAATGTTAACAAGGCGCAATCTATTAACCTAATTGTGCCGTATTTTACATCAGCAACGTCGTGTCTTTTCATATTCGGTCTGAGAGCGCTGCCCAAGAATTTTAGTGAAGTTATTTATAAACCAGTGAGCGGAGAAGTATAATCGGGCGTGGCCTACACAACTACCACGAAAATCGATCTTTCTATATCCTGAGCTTGACAATATTTCGCGGTATTTGTACCCTCTTGACGGATTCAAAGTCAACAACTTCACTTTCTAACCCTGACATATTTTCCAAATCTTGTTCTACCGAGGCTAATATTTACGCCATAAAATAAAAATTTTGTCACTTTAGATGTTGGTTGATTTTACTCGGAATATTGACCGATCATCATATAAACAGCCGTTCTAAGTATTTGGTCAGATTTCCATCACCGTGTAAAATAGGTGATGATCTGTATAAAATAACGGCCCCTAGAGAGATTAGAAAATCTGACAAAAATAAAATTTTCGGTTCATTGCAACGCCAAAAGCTCATCTCAATATCATTGAAAATTATAGGCGCGGTTATAATTGATATCAATTTTAAGGTCAATGTGTCCTTTTGGATATACTATCAACTTATAGGGATTATGTTCTTCAGGAGTATATACGCCGCAGAGTACACATTTTGTATCTTTTCACACAAAAGTCTGGGTCCATTTGATCCGCTAAATATTGACCGAACTTCATTAAACCAGTTATGCTTATTCTTTGGCTATATACGGCTTACTAGTGTAAAATTTCGTGGTGTTCGGATTTTTGATCCATTTCATCTCTTAAATATTAACCGATCATTACCAGAACCAATCCTACATGCACAATTATGTGGCGATTGGTCCATAACTGTGACCTGAATCGTGTTTACAAATTATAATGGACAGACGAACGGACACACATGTCTAGATTGACTCAGCAAGTCGCGATATGTTGATCGGTATGCTCAAAGATGAGCCTATGACCAATATATTTCGCGACATTACGACTGGGTACCGCTCAAAGCTATAATACCCTGACAACAAAGTTGTGTAGGTTATAAAAAGATTTTCCTTCATTCGTGTAATATTAATTTTTACTTCCATACCATTTATGTTGGACCATTTAATATTTATCGTCGTAGTTCTTAACATTTAACAAAGGAAAATTATTAAGGGCTATGAAAGTTTTAGTTTTACTGACAAACTAGAAGAAAGAAAGAAGAAAAGTTTACAAATGGTGATGCCAAGTATCCCCAAGGCCATATCACTCTATTAAACGCTTATTTCAACACCACAAACTCTAATTGATAGCTTAAAAGGCTATCAGCAATATGTAAATGATAGGTGAACATCGATAATGAATTACTACAAAAAAATATAAATTTTTAAATGATGCGCGGATTTTAAGAAACTCTCGTAAATCTGCGGCTGTGGGAAAGTACGATTTTTATACCCTTCAGGTTTTTATATAACAGGCAAAACTAATCGAGATAGACCCATGGTTCCTTTTTAGAATATGCATAGATTCACTTTCTGAGTCAATTTATGCATGTCCGTCTGTCTGTCCGTCTGTCATGTAAAATTGTAAACAAAGTACAAGTCGCAGTTTTGATTCGAATTGGATGAAATTTAGCACAGCTCATTTATTTGGTCCAAGGACGAACCCTATTGAAATTTGGAAAAATCGGTTCAGATTTAGATATAGCCCCCATATATATTTTCGTCCGATTTAAGGTAAATGGTGCACCAAAGTGGCAATATATCTTTCAATTTGCACTAAATTTGATACAGCGTACTGAATTAGGCCTAGAATGATGTGTGCCTGGTTTCGAGAAAATCGGTTCAGATTTAGATATAGCTCCCATATATAGTTTCGTCTGATTTCATGTAAATGGTGCACCAAAGTCGCTATATATCTTTCGATTTGCACGAAATTTGGAACGTCGTACTGAATTGAGCCTAGAGTGATATTTGCCAAGTTTCGTGAAAATCGGTCCAGATTTAGATATAGATCCCTTATATATTATCGACTGATTTTAAGTAATTGACGCACCAAGGAACCAATATATGGTTGATAGGAACAAAACGTACTGAAATTAGTATAACCTAACCTGTCATAAGTGACAAGAAATCGGTTCATATTTGGATATACCTTCTATATATCGACGCCTCCGAACCATAGTATTCTAAGTCAAGCATGTTTTAAAGTTCTTTACGTTTTTAGATACTACTTTTTTTGATTTAATTCGAATCTACACTAATTCAAGAATGTCCCTACAAAATTTCAAGTGAAAATCTCAAGAACTCTTGAAGATATAGCCGATTTATTGTGTCAGCATCAACTGACGGCTAAATGGCTTCTCAAACTTTAAACGCGTTTTTCTCTTTTGCGAATGGCGGGCACGATAACTCAAAAACTAATAACCCAATCGATTCCAAATTTGTACACGTTTCTCTGTGAGTGTATTGCTATCGTATGAACTCTTAAATTCACTGAAATTTTGGTAATCATCGGCCAATCCAAACCAAAGTTATAAGCAAAAATGTACTTAGCATGGCACGTACGATTAAAGAAACTTCCATACTTTGAAAGCTTCTACTGAAAAACTCACTTTTCAGACTTAGCATACTATGGTTCGGAGGCGTCGATAGATCTCCTCATGTTTTTCAGATTGACATGAAATTTTGCACATCGTATAAAATTACGCATAGATTAGCGTAACAAACGAATGACATGTTTATTGATTGATCATAGTCGATTCACATTTAAAAAGGTATTACATATTTTAGTTCATCCAATTTCATGTTAATGGTCCTGTTTAATATAGCGATAGTGGTGAAGAATTAACCGGTATCGAGGGGTATTTGGTGCGCAATTGAAATAATTTTTTTATAGTTTACAAACCACAAACATTACTTTTTAGACTGTTTACCTTTAGTAAAAAATAATTATTAAGATTTTTAAATATTATATATTAAATATTATATATTGTATTGTATAATTTCCATACATTTATTTTGGAGTCAATATACATTGGATGCCTTTACCCTCCCATATTGCAATTCCAATGGGGCGTATGATGAGTACCAACAAACAAGCCGTTCCCAGTAAGCATACGCACCCATTCACACATGTTTGTGTGTGGTTTGCACTACAAAAAAATACAAATACAATTTGCGGTTTAATTCATCTAAGCCATGTTCGCTATGATATTTCCAAATTTGTTCATTTGTGTGGCATTTGTGGTTTGCAACCAAAAATAGATTGCCGGCTTTAGGATACGGTATTCTGAAGCCAAATTATTTACAGACCTTTGATTTATTTCGTTAATGTGACATGATGTGGAACAGAAAATAAAAGGAAAAATGCCATTGCAATAGGGATTAGAGCAGATGGTCGATTTAAAAAAATTGTGGTTTATTCGATATAAATAACTTGGAAATAAATACTCTACTTAAGGTCAACCACATTTGTTGTTACGGACACTAACAATTTGTGGTCAATATAATACCTTGTGATTTATGCAAAGTGAAATTATTTAATGTGCATTGAATTGACAAAGTCAGAATTATGAATATGCAATTTCACATCACATATGTTTGAAATATTTAAACATTATATAAATCCAAATATAATATATATACCAAAATGTGGTTATAACGACGGAAATACTTAAAAAATGTGGAACATTTCATTAGTAAAATTGGTCATGACCACGCATTAGAATACCTACTTTAACATAGATTTATGACAAAAGTTCATATCTATAGCAACCGATTTTACGATATGTTGGCATTACATTATATACATTAATTGTTGATTGAAATAAATCCACATGTCCTTTCCGAATTTCGATATTGATGTAACTCTGACACATTGTCATTCTGTTCTAGACAACTCGAAATATTCGTCTGAGAACCCAGAAAGTATACATATTTCTGATCGGCGCAGAAGTTATTCTTGTCTATTTGCAAAAAGTACGGTAGAATTTACATTATTTAATTTAGAGCATTGAAATGTTGCACATATGTTGCTAATGCTCGGTACAGGGTTTTTATACCCTACACAGTTATGTTGTCAGGATATATGTGAGCCCATGAGTTTGTAACGCTGCGAAATATTAATCCTAGGCTTAGCTTTTAATACGCCGATCGTCATATCTTGACTAGCTGGGTCGATCTACACATTAATGTCCGTCCATCTATCCGTTCTAAATTGTACAGAAGATACAGACTACAATTATGGACCAATAGGACGGGTTATGGCCAAAGAAGACTCCTATTGTTTTTTGTAGCGATCGGCTAATACATAGGGGATCAAATGGACCAAAAACTGCTCTTTTGTCTATGCCCACTGTAGAGGCCACAAGAACGACCCGATCATTACGAAATTTTACAGAAAGAAAGGAATATGATCACGGATTAAGCATGACCCATTTCATAATAATCAGTCAATACTTAGAGTGTCAAATAGAACCAGACTTTTGAAAAAAAAAAATACAAAATTGGTATTCAATGATGTATATATTTACCACTGAAGGATATTACGCCCGAAAAGTTGATAGTATATCCAAGAGAAGTGGTTGTCCTTTAAATTTATACTCATTATATTGATGTATGACCCCGTATGCGAATGTTCTACTTAACTTTATAGTAGTCTATGTATTCTATTATTTATATTACCATTACTACACTAGAAGGCTGAAATGTAGCGCTGATGAATAGGAAATTTCGACCAACTAGTTCGAATGGATGTCATGGTAATGAAGGCTCAAGTGAACCAAAACATTTCTGTTTTGCAAAATAATAAGCCTGAATCCCAGTTTGTTGTTTTTTTTTATAAAAACAACTATTTATTAGTGGGGAAAGTATGGCATTGTCCACCAAGGGGTAAGGCAGGCAAGTCTTTAGTTTGGGATCTCGACACTGATCCTTATCATCCTCATAAATAAGCTATTTATAGTTTCTGGGGAGAATATCCCCAACAAAAAACTAAAGGCACTGATGAGGATCGGCGGCGTGATCCGAAACTATAGACATCCCTGCTTACCCCATACAGCTGGACAATGCCATACTTTCCCCAAGTGAAGGTGCCGCAGAGGTGTTGTTGACCTCTAATCTGCCAAGAGAGTGTAAATATCCATCAGATCGTAAATGCGACCTTTATTTTGCATAAATCGACTCAGATTATGTGCATATCATTAAAAGTAACTATGGATTTACTGGTTTCCTTTTGTATGTTAAAAACACATGTACAAGAGACACCAATTCTCAATGCATCGCAAGTAAATGCAACTTTCCAGTATATTTCTCTGCATTGTAGTGTAGTTGAAAGTAGAAATAGAAAGATCGTTGCATATTAATGTCCGTATCTATATATGGTGGAGGACCGTCCGACCTTAATTTATTCCCTTTTGCTTCATTTGTATCGACATACACCCAGTTTCCATACAAATCAACTTATAAGTCGACTATTTTCAAAAGTTTGCAAAATCATAAAATTGAATCCAACAATTTTAAATTTTCGGGTTAAAAAATATCTAAACTCGGCTTCAAGTATGTTCTGTTATTGGCTACTACTAGTTTGAAATTTATTTTGAAATAGAATCCAAACCCCAGACTTTATAACTGTGTTAAAAATAAATGTACTTACTTATTTGTAAAGAAGTCTACACATACACATCGACATACCTGCAAAAAAAAAAAAATTTTATTAAATTTCTGAACAATTTTATAAACATGTTTTTTAACATCAAACTATTTCCTTATTGAAAATGCATTTAGCTACAAAAATGTACAGTAAAATATTTGGCAGGTTTGCATTTCTATGGTTTGAGTGACAAGTAGAATGTCATCATCATCGTCATCATAATTTATGTCAGAGTAAATAAACGAAGATTACAAGGACATGTTCATCCCTTTTTGGAGACATTCTAAACAGGAAAGAGACAAAATATGCTTGGATATTTTTGCATCAACTCGAACCGTCTCTCAGTCCAATACTTCAGTTGTTTTTCAAACAACTTCAACCAGAGTCGAGTGGACAACAAAACAGAGGTGCT
>NW_026874159.1:0-15943 GCF_032173495.1 Musca vetustissima | reverse complement strand
CACAAAAAAGTATTTTGCTTTTTATTATTATTTTAGAAAAAATTGTTACATTGGACACGTTTGGTCTTTTTTCTGCATTTTTCAATTGCGGTTAACCACATACTATAAGCGATTTGACCACGATTTCATTACATTACGGCATTTTTTCAGTGGGTATTTCTGCACATTTACATTCAATACATTCTCCATCAGTATTTCATTTAATATTTGGTATTTTCTCGTCCTAATCTTTGAGGTATTAAACATAGTCATTGGGGCTTCAAAACATCCCAAATATATTAGAATAATAAAGAAGAGGTTTTGCAAAATATAACGCGAGGACAGAACCTCAAAAACTATAAAAACCAAAATCCGACAAACAAATTATTTAAAAAAAATTCGCGAAACTCAAATTTTTTGACTTCGAAATATGTATGGTCCAGTAATATTGATCTAGGAACCAATATATGCAATGTAAATACCAATAAGTGGGTCAGAGTCAAAGATATGAACAGTTCTAATTAACACCATCAGTTACGATCTGAATAAACCTCCTTCATGCTATTTTCATCGTCTGACCTCCTTCATTTTGGTTCCTAGATCAGTAAAAATTAACCATAAAGTTTTCGAAGTTATAAAAATGGAGTTTCGCGATATTTTTTTAAATAATTTGTTTGTCGGATTTTGGTTTTAATAGTTTTTAAGGTCCTGTCCTCGCGATATATTTTGTAAAACCTCCTTTTTATTATTCTTAACATATTTCGGATGTTTTGAAGCCGCGACGACTATATTTAATACTCTGATTTTGAGATTAGGACGAGAAATTACCAAATATTGAATGAAATATTGCTGGAGAATGTATTGAACGTAAATGTGGAAAATACTCGCGAAAAAATGCCGTGGTTTATTGGAATCGTTTCCAAATCACTTATATTATGTCGTTACCCGCAATGGTAACTATAAAAAGACCAAACGTGTTCTATGTAACATTTTTTCTAAAATAATAATAAAAAGCAAAATACTTTTTTGTGATAAACATTTTTGGGTTATTATATATTTCGGCCGATATCTTCGAGACCAATAGGTCTTTCGCTGTGATTATTGCAGAAATACGATCTAAATATGTCCACAAACGTACTCCATTATACATAATTCATTGTACATCTTCAGTTTTCTGGCTTTAGGCGCATAAATTGGAATTTTTTCAAATTTTTATTGAGGCAAAATACTTATTACACTCACTGTATATTTTCTCCCGATTTTATGTAAATGGTGCACTAAACATAAACATGAGGAGGTTTATCAGATAGTTATCCAAATAATCAACGGGAGCCCGATTGATATTTGCTTTAAATTGATTTACATAATTTACATAGACCCGGACTTGAAAACTTAAAACCCATATTTTTAAGAAACTCTCGTCTATGTATGCCCTTTGGTAAAATTCATGTTAATCATTGTACATTTTCTAATGGAAGATGGTCTCACCAAAAACTCAAAATTTTAATCTGACCACTGGTAGGGGTCCTTAAACAAAAAGAATCAAAGGCTTTCTTGTCATTACTATTGTAAAAGTTTGTTTACCCACAAACATTTTTATTTGCTAAACTTTTGCAAATATTTGTCAATATCTGCTATTCTTTTCAGGAAATTCTTATGAATCATAAATATGGAAATATTATAACCTTTAAAATGGCTTGTTTATATAAAATTTCACAAATGACAAAACATATTTTTATTATTTCAAAAACCCCTTCTTGTCATAAAAAAGGAATTCAATTGTCATTTGTTGTTGTGTTGTTTTGAAAAGAGACATTTGCAAAAATTTAAAAGACTTTTGTTTTCCTTGTTGTTGTTATGTTCATCTTCTAATCCCATTCCAAATTGGAAAATCTTTTTGCTAAGCCAAAAATATGCCAAATAACACACACACGCACATACATATCTACATACACACATTCTCTAAACAAATAGGAAATCCCAAACAACAAAGCAAAGCAAGCCCAACCAAATAACAAAACAAGACAAAACATTTCGGAAATTTCAACAAAAAACTACAACAACAACAATTTTCAACAATGCGATAGTACCACACAATATTGAAATGTTTCGATTCGTTTCGTATCTTTGCCACTGCTGCTGCTTCATCGCAGGCTTTGCCACAGTCTATAGAAATTTATTAATTCATATGAAAACAAACAGAATCTCCGAAGCACACAATGAGGAGAAGGAGAAGAAGCAGAAAACGAAGTTCCATGTGTTCGATTTCGACGATTCGATTTTGTTGCGGTGATTATCTCTACGACTGGCGTTTTCTTTCGCTGTATTTTTTTTCTTCATTTGTTTCTTTGGCATATTTATATACAATAAAAATAAAGACACGTACAGGCATTGCTTATTGGAAAAGTGCTACGGATTTTCATTACGCGCGCACACACACATCCAGTGGTACTCACATGTATGTACGTGTTGTGTACTTATTTCAAATCGATAGTAAATATTCGTTTGGAAATTTCTTGTAAACAAAAAATCCGTTTTTATTTTGTATTGATCGCATCATGGGTTTGTCTATCTAGTGGGAGAGTGGGGGAGGGAAGAGGCATTCTGTGGGAAAATTTGCTTACATTTTTATGTGCTTTCATCGTTGTAGTCATCGTCGCCGGCATTTTGCTATTGGCCCCGCCACCAAAGACACCTCATATAACAATCAACAAAATAATTTCAAATATTTGCTAACACTTGAATGGCCCCGTACTTGCCGCTTGACTTAGTTGAAGATTTCTGTTGTTGTTGTTGTTTTTATTTTATTTTATTTTTTGGATTTGTTTTGGAAGCTGCCAAATGATAGCATCGAAGCGTGAATTTTGTTTTCTTGACTTTTAGAGTCACTCACACCCCACACATTTTTTTCATTTATTATTTTTTATTTAATAAAAAAATGGAATTACAATTAGTCACTTGTTTTTGTGTTTTTTATATATGGAAAATTTTAAACAGCCAAAGTGACTGAACAAAGGTGACCTTATAAACCTAAAAACTCGAAGCTTTGATCTTGAGGTTGTTATATAAGCGTTAGTATTCTATTTTTGTTCCAAAAACCCACATTTGCGGATTAAAAAAAAAAATATATTTTTCTAGAGACCTACATAGTAGTGGAATTTAAGAAGTACTTTTTCCATAGCCCTGAATGGATTTTTTAAATATTTTTGCTAGGGACCTACATGGCGGCTATTTTTATACCCTACACAACTATGTTGTCAGGGTATTATAGCTTTGTGCAGCCCCAAAAATTTGTAACGCCGTGAAATATTGGTCCTAGACCCACCTTTAAGTATATCGATCGTCATATCTCGACTAGCTGAGTCGATCTAGACATGTGTGTCCGTCCGTCCGTCCTTCCGTCTGTCCATTATAATTTGTAAACACGATACAGGCCACAGTTATGGACCAATCTTCACCAAATTTTGCATGTAGGATGGGTTCTGGCCAATGAAGACCCCTATTGTTTTTGGGAAAGATCGGTTAATATTTAGGGGATGGAATGGACCAAATACTAAATTTTTGTCGGTTTTTCTGGTCGCTCCAGAAGCTTCAATAATGCCCTGAACATCGTGCAATTTTCCATGGAGAAGGGGATGGGGCCCAAGCATAAGCATGCCGGTTTTGATAAAGATCGGTCAATATTTAGCGGGACAAATGAACCCTGACTTTTGTGTGAAAAATGACAAAATTTGTATTCTATAGCGTATATATTTACCCCTGAAGGACATAGACCAGAGAAGTTGATATTATATGCAAGAGGAGTGGTTGACCTTTAAATTAATACCAATTATATTGTTGTATGTGCTCGGATGTGCGAGTTATACTTAAATATTCACTGGTGGTTACGTGTTCAGATATCATTTAGTAATCAAATACCACACTAGAGGGCGGAAATATAGCGCTGATCGCTTTGAAATTTTTCATGAAGATCCAGGTATTGTCAAGGACAACGCCTATAATTTTCTGTGATGATTAGATAATAATATTGGGATGAAGTGGATCGAAAATTTAATTTGTTGTGTTTTTTCGAGTCGATTTATAGGCCGCAATTGAATGCCGAACATCACAACGCAACCCAGGGTAAAGGAAATCTGGACAAGTAATTAGAAGGGCTGTACTGAATATTATTGGTATTTGTTGACCTTTAGGCGGTCAAGAAGTTGCAAATATCGTGAAATATTTCCATAGCTCAGAATGTAGTGCCACAGAAAGTTAGATATTCGTGGAAGTTGTGTAGGGTATCATATGGTCGGCCACGTCCGACTATACTGCTCTGCTCACTGTTTTTTTGTGAGGTAGTATGTGTGGATTATCAAAAAGTATTTTGTCCAAGGCTAAGATAACCGTAGATTTTGCATTTCGGAAAATTATTTCTTTCAGCGACATCCAAAGGTCTCACGTTAGCGTGCGTGTTTCAAACACAGCCTCAAAAAATTGTTTTTCTAAAAAAATATCGTCAGTCCAGTGGCAATCTCGCTTTAATTAGTCCTTTCCTCATAACGAATCTAAAATAAATATCCTTTTTTATTACTTCCCTAATTACGTTCAGGTCCTTTACTTTGTCAAAAAACGAAAGCAATTCCCATTTCTTGACGACTGCAATGATAAATAACCACTGATTATTATCGTCTATGTAATAAATGAAGTCTGTGGCACCTGTATTTAGTTAACACCCTTTCATATTGGAATTTACCACAATTTATACGTGCAACACGAATGGTAAGCAAAAAATTTCAATTTTTTTTTTGCTTAATAATTTCCCCCCCTCCTATGTGGCTAAATAAATATTTGCATGTCACCAAAACATTTGCACCCAATCGCCACCGAAAAAAAACAACAAACACATAAATCGACCAAAATTTTCGGAAGTACTCAAACAGTAATTTGGGGTGTTCAAACATGGCCCCGAGGTAACAACAAGTATTTGTGGTTTCGATATTTTGCCACAGAGAAGGACGGGGTGGGGGAAAGGGCGAAATTGGAATTATGAAATCATTGCACGTAGTTGGATCCACCAAAAACAAAAAATAACAAACCACAACAACACGAAGAACACCAACAAAGCAGGAAACTAAACTAATAAAATGAATGAAAAGTAACCAACACTGCTAATCACTACTTGGCAAACAGTGACGTTTATTTGATATTTGTGAGCCACCACAAATAACACCCTTTTAATATTTTCTTCTTCTTCCCCTTCATGGTGTTCTTTATCGATTTCCCAAATGGAATAATTTATTAGAGTTCAATTCGTCCGTCGTCTATTGGTGGGAGAGAAAGGATTGTGTTTTCTGTCGACACGTACTCGTCTACTATAATTTATTTTTATGGCAAAATAATTTCCCTCATATGTGGCCATAATTAATGGTTATGGGTAACAGGAGATTATCATTTGGCCATATGGTAGGCATCGAAGTGAATTAGTTTTAAGGGGTATTTTGTTTTGTTATAGGAATTTGAAAAGGTGGAAGCCGAAAAAAAACTTGACAGGTCTTGGAATTTAAAAAAAAAAAAATATTGCAAAAATCTATGTTTTGTAGGTCCTTGTCCTCCACGTTTATAAGATATCCTGTGAAAGTATTTTTAAAAAATCCGCACCTATTTACGACCCTATAAAAATATTTTTACACCAGTGAGCGGAGCAGTATAGTCGGACGTGGCCGACCATATGATACCCTACACAACTACCACGAAAATCAAACTTTCTGCGGTTCTATATTCTGAGTCTAGGCTTTTAAAAAAATATTGCAAAAATCTATGTTTTGTAAGTCCTTGTCCTCCACGTTTATAAGAGATCCTGTGAAAGTATTTTTAAAAAATCCGCACCTATTTACGACCCTATAAAATATTTTTAATCCAGTGAGCGGAGCAGTATAGTTGGAAAATCAAACTTTCTCTGGTTCTATTTTCTACGCCTGGGCAATATTTTGAGATATTTGCAACCCTTTTTACCGATTAAAGATCAACAACTTCACTTTCTAACCCTGGCATATTTTCCAATTTTTTTTCTTGAAGTGAATTTTTACGCCGTAAAATAAAAAAAAATTGTCACTTTAGGTTGTGGTTGATTTTACCCTCGGTATATTGACCGATCATCATCTAAACAGCCTCTCTAAGTATTTGGTCAGATCCCCTTCACCTTATAAACTATATGTTATGTTCTGCCTCTAGAGCGACTAGAAAATGTGACAAAATTAAAGTTTTCGGTTCATTGCAGCCCCTAAATGAAATCTCAACTTCACCGAAAACTATAGGCGTCGTCCTTGACCATAATCAGAAGTTCATGTACAATTACAAAGCAATCAGCGCGACATTTCCGTCCTCTAATGGAGTAGTAGTAATAGTATGCACATAGTCACCTTTACCTAATTATGTCAGAGTACATGCAGCCATAAAGTCAACAACTCCTCTTGGATATACTATCAACTTATCGGGAATATGTCCTTCAGGAGCAAGTGTATACGCCCCAGAATAAATATTTTGTAATTTTTCACACAAAAGTATGGGTCCATTTGACCCGCTAAATATTGACCGATCTTTATCGAAACAGGCATAATTATTCTTTTGCCCTATCTTCTTCTCCATGTAAAATTTCACGATGTTCGAGCCATAACTGTGGCCTCTGGAGCGACCAGAAAAAACCCGACAAAAATTAAGTATTTTGTCCATTGCATCCCTTAAATACTAACCGATCTTTACCAAAAACAATAGGGGTCTTTATTGGCCGAACCAATCCTAAAAATTGTCACTTTAGGTTTTGGTTGATTTGACCCTCGGAATATTGACCGATCATCATCTAAACAGCCGCTCTAAGTATTTGGTCAAATCCCCTTCACCTTGTAAAATATGTAATTTTCTGCCTAAAATAATTGCCTCTAGTGCGACTAGAAAATTTGACAAAATTAAAGTTTTCGGTTCATTGCAACCCCTAATTGAAATCTCAACTTCACCCAAAAATATAGGCGCCCCAGAATGAAAACTTTGTAATTTTTCACACAAAAGTCAGGGTCCATTTGACCCGCTAAATATTGACCAAAGAATTGGCATGCTTATTCTTTGGCACGATCCTCTTCTCCATGTTAAATTTCACGATGTTCGGACCATAACTGCGCCTCTGGGGCGATCAGAAAAACCGACAAAAATTAAGTATTGGCTCCATTTCATCCCAAAAAATATTAACCGATCTTTACCAAAGACAATAGGGGTCTTTATTGGGCCGAACCTATCCTCCAAGCAAAATTTGGTGAAGATTGCTCCATAACTGTGGCCTGTATGGTGTTTACAAATTATAATGGATAGACGGACGGACACACATGTCTAGATCGACTCTGCTAGACGAGATATGACGATCGGTATACTTAAAAGTGGGTCTAGGACCAATATTTTGCGACGTTACAAACTTTTGGGGCTGCACAAAGCTATAATACCCTGACAACATAGTTGTGTAGGGTATAAAAATCCACACTTCTTTTAATTTTTTTCCATTCTACCTTCCCATATAAGGGTTAAGGTTACATCAATTAGTATCTAAACATTTATCTCCATTATTATCTAAAAACGCATATAATTTAATAGAATGCCACATGCCGCTATTGTTGTGTCGATACAAAAAACGAAGTAAGGTCCCTCGCCAATTTTAGCGCCACAACAATTTTTTGTTTTGTTCTGCATTTCACAGTAAATACAAATTTGTAAATGCCATTCTCATTGTGTGAATGCCTCTGAGGCCAAAGGAACAAGCGACCGAACGACCAAGCATTGGTTCGTGCCCAGATTATTTAAATTACGATACTTGGGGTTTTCAACACACACACACTTTTTGTGTGTGTGTGTTTGGCTGAAACTATTTATTTCAATTTGTATGGCAAGTTCGCTGGCATAGATTAGCATCAGATCAAAATTTACAATTCTTCGCCCTTATTTTTCGCTCCCCAGTTTCCATATGTTATTCTTGTTGTTGTTGTTGTTTTTTTTGGTTTTGAAAGTGCTAAACGTTTAACTGGAAAACAAAAACACCTGTTTTTGCCCTTGTGACAACGACGCCATGAGTCCCCCTCCCCGCCAAACTATTTGTATTTTAAATGCTGTTTAATGTACCACAAGCCAGCGCCCTCTTTCCACCATCACTCTCTCTCTCTCCCTCCATCTCGCGCAGTCTTACCTTCCCTTTCATACACCTAAACATTATTGTAATTTGCCAAGCAATTTGTATGTTAATATCTCTACTTAAATGTTTGCCATCTACATAATTTGAGTAAATATATACAAACACATAGTCACACACACACACACCCCCACACCCAAACCCTCTCACACGCACACATTACACCCTCAAAAACCGCATTGTAATAATCACTAAGTGCCTGGGTTTCGAAGCAAACGAAAAAAATTGTAGCGTGGTAAGGGTAGTGGATTGCTGAGCAAGCTGATGGCTGAATGCTTAATTAAATGCAATTTCAATGATAATACAATTAAATATTTTTTTGTTATTTCGCTTTTTGGTAAACTGTAAATATGAATTGAAATTAACTTAAAATATGCAATACTACAACAACAACACAGCAATCAGCAGCACATAGAGATTTTATTGACATCTAAACTAGGTCAATGCCAATAACCGTTGGAAGTTCTGGGAGAGAATAGAAATTGAAATTTTCATATTTTAAATTATGTAGGCTGCGCATAATGGGAAGTAGGATTGTATTAGACAATACGACTCCAAAGCGAAATATGTTCGTTTTCATTGATTTCTCGATTTGTTTAAATTTTAAAAGTCATATTTAATCGAAGGCTTTGATGGCGTATGATTTATGTGAATAGGAACTGAATGCGTATACATAATAATATTTAAAATTAAATATACGCTTTCAAAGTATTTTAATGATGAAGAGAAAAAAATCAATGATGATTTTTTAAAAATATTTTTTTCAAGATCCTCTATTTTTCCAAGTTGTTCCATAGATGTGAATTTTTATACCCTACACAAATATTTTGTTAGGGTATTATAGCTTTGTGCAGCCCCAAGAGTTTGTAACGCCACGAAATATTGGCCCTAGATCCACCTTTAAGTATGCCGATCGTCATATCTCGACTAGCTGAGTCAATCTAGACATGTGTGTCCGTCCGTCCGTCTGTCCATTATAATTTGTAAACACGATACAGGCCACAGTTATGGACCAATCTTCACCAAATTTTGTATGGAGGATAAGTTCGGCCCAATAAAGACCCCTAATATTGGTCCTAGACCCACCTTTAAGTATACCGATCGTCATATCTCGATCCAGACATGTGTGTCCGTCCGTCTGTCCAATATAATTTGTAAACACGATACAGGCCACTGTTATGGGCCAATCTTCAGGATAGGATAGGTTCGGCCCAATAAAGACCCCTATTGTTTTTGGTAAAGATCGGTTAATATTTAAGGGATGAAATGGACCAAATTTGTACTTAATTTTTGTCGGGTTTTCTGGTCGCTCCAGAGGTCGCAGTTATGGTTCGAACATCGTGAAAGTTTACATGGAGAAGACGATCGTGCCAAAGATGTTTTGATAAAAATCGGTCAATATTTAGCGGTTCAAATGGACCCTGACTTTTGTGTGAAAAATTACAAAATGTTTATTCTGGGGCGTATATACTTGCTCCTGTAGGACATATATCCGAGAAGTTGATAGTATATCCAAGACCTTGTTGACCTTCCAATTGATACCAAACTTATGGCTGCATGTACTCCGATGTAGGAGTTATACGTAATTACGTAAAGGTGACTATGTGCATAGTAGAGTAATAGTAAACTCCATTAGGGGACGGAAATGTCGCGCTGATGGCTTTGAAATTGTACAAGAACTTCCGATTATGGTCAAGGACGAGGCCTATAGTATTCGGTGAAATTTAAATTTCATTCAGGGGGTGCAATGAACCGAAAACTTTAATTTTGTCAAATTTTCTAGTCGCTCTAGAGGCAATTATTATTTGTAGAACATCACATATTTTACAAGGTAAAGGGGATCTGACCAAATACTTAGAGCGGCTGTTTAGATGATGATCGGTTAATATTCCGAGGGTCAAATCGGCCAAAACCTAAAATGGAAATTTTTTTTATTTACGGCGTAAAAATTCACTTCAAGAAAAAAAATTTGAAAATATGCCAGGGTTAGAAAGTGAAGTTGTTGTTCCATAATCTGTAAAAAGGGTGCAAATATCTCGAAATATTGCCCAGGCTTAGAATATAGAACCGCAGAAAGTTTGCTTTTCGTGGTAGTTGTGTAGGGTATTATATGGTCGGTCCCGTCCGACTATACTGCTCCGCTCACTGGTTTAAAATATGTTTTTCAAGTTCCTCCATAGTCGTGGATTTAAAAAAAAAAAATTATGTTACTAGTAAGGCGCGGATTTTTTAAAAAAAAATTTTTTTGAAATACCTCCATTCAGTCTTTGAATTGTTTTCATTGAGAAAGAAAATACATAAAAAAAATAAATGACTTTTGAACTCCCATTTACCCCAAAAAATCTCCGAAAACAATAATCCTTGAATACTAAAACGAAATCCAGGACATTAATTTTTTATGTTTTTTTTTCGTTAATGTCAAAGTCATGAATCTGTGCCGCCAACACCAACACATAAGCTTCAAATTTACTCTCACAGGATTTTGTTAATGTCCTTTTGAAAGAAATAATAAAAAAACAACAACAACGACAAACGACAATGGTAACCACATGCCTGGCCGACTGGCGCTTTAATTATTTTGCTCTGTTTGTGTTCCATTCCATTATTCTTTTCTTTTTGTTGATAATAATTACGATAATGAAATTAATTAAAATTCAATAAAAAACAACGAAAGAAATTGAGAAAGCGAAAATTAAAATGCTTGAGCGCCTGACTGGCGGCAATTATGGAGGATAGTAAAAAATTCCGAACATTGACAGACATGGGACTGCTACCTATAAAGGAAATGCTGCTACTACTGTGTGCTGTGGTGATTGCCAAAAAATAAAATAAAAAAATAATATTAAGTGGCAGTTTGTAAACAGTAACAACAACGACAACACATAAAAGGACCCACATCCACAACAACAAAAATCATAGAGAGAATAATTTCTTCATTACAAAGTTGGCAATCATTCAGCCAGGCACTTTACTGAAAAAAAAACCTGGCAGCCTGCCTAGCCAGTCTGCTTGCCTGCCAGACTGCCGGTCATAGGTCAAAATCAGTTAAAAACATTCCAAAATAATAACAGCAGCAGCTGCTGGTGGGACTAGCCTGGTAAATATTCTCAGTTAACATGACATATGCTGGGAGTTTGAAATCAAAAGCCGAGGGGAAGGGAAGTCTAGGGGGTGCTAGACTCACACAAAAAATATTTTTTGCTGTTTTAAGGTATACCCACAATATGAATTGCAGTTTTCTTCCTTCTCCATCGGGGAGCTAGTGGTGGTCTGTTAATAATGATTGATGGGCCCATGCCATCAGTAGCCAACCAATCGATTTGAAATATTTTTATGATGACGACAGCCCATGGCTGTTCGTTCATTCATCCAGCCAGCCAACCAAACATCCATCTATCCACCCAGCCACTATGGCCCACACCGCCCAGTAAATTGTTGTTATATTTTATTTCTTGTTGTTGTTTTTGTTTTTTGCTTTTTGGCAACCAAAAACTCTAGACATTTGAAATGTTTGGACATGAATATAATTTTCAATTTTCGTTTCAATTATGGCAATAAAGATTTAATCGAAAGAATGAAAGAAAACAATTCTATTGATGATGAGGATGACGATGTTGTTGTTGTTGGCTGGTCTGGTCTGGTCGTTTAGAAGTGGTTGGTCACAAAAGTGAACGGGAATATCAAACGAAACTAATTTCCAATCAAATTTCCTATTCATTTCTTGTTGATGCTGTTGCTTGGGAAAATAATTATAGATTACAATAAAATTAAATCGAAAACAAAAATTAAAGTTTTAGGGGCCTGGAAGAATTTAAAAGGAATTTCGCATTGGGGCGTATAATCGATATGAATAAAATATAACTCATACGCCTACCAGGGTATTTTATTATTGGACCCAAATTAGATCCAAATTTTAATCCTAGGCGGATGGTGTCAATGGAAGACATATCCATCATCAAATTCCACAAAACATATCTCAACAAAAGAAATCGATAGCTGCAATATGTTCTCGTAAAATAGAGCGATCAACATAGATAATTAAGGGAAATTTGATTTTTGGTAACTTTTTTTTTCGTATTTTGGCAAATGACTAAAATTGACCTTAAATATAAATTTTTGGATATTGATGTGAATAGGTGAAAGGTTTTTCATAAAATTCCACTATAGGTCTTCAAACACGAGAAATCTATAGCTTCGATATATACGCATCAAATATGGGGATGAATATAGGTGATTTAGGGCCGTAAATCATTGTTGGGGATATTTTATTGACGTTTGGACTTTGGATCATAATTTGAGCGAATTTTTTATTTTAGGCGGATGATATCATTGGGTGGCATGTTCTTCATTAAATTCCACTATAGGTCTTCAAACAAGAGAAATCGATAGCTTCAATATATCTACATAAAATATGGGGATCAACTTAGATGATTTAGGAGGATTTTTATTGGTATATTTTTGAGTATTTTGATATATGACCAAATTTGACGCTGAATTTAAATTTTAGGCGGATGATGTCAATGGGTGAAATATTCTCCATCAAATTCTACGATAGGTCTTCGAACAAGGGAAATCGCTAACTTCAATATATTCACATCAAATATGGAGAAGAACGTAGGTTATTTGGGACGATAAATCGTTGTTGAGCATATTTTAGTGACATTTGGTATGGAACCAAAATTAGAGCAAAGTTTTAATTTTAGCCGGATGATGTCAATGGGTGGCATGTTCTTCATCAAATTCCAGTGTAGGTATTCAAAGAAGAGAAATCGATAGCTTCAATATATCTACATAAAATATGGGGATCAACTTAGATGATTTAGGAGGATTTTTATTGGTATATTTTTGAGTATTTTGATATATGACCAAATTTGACGCTGAATTTAAATTTTAGGCGGATGATGTCAATGGGTGAAATATTCTCCATCAAATTTCACTATAGGTCTTCAAACAAGAGAAATCAGTAGCTTCAATATATCTACATAAAATATGCCGATCAACTTAAATTATTTTGGGAAATTTGCTTTTTGGTCATTTTTTTTTTTTTTGGAATTTTGGCAAATGACCAAAATTGACCCTAAGTTTGAATTTTAGGCGGATAATGTCAATGAGTGAAATGTTCTTCATTAAATTCTATTATAGATCTCCAAACAAAATAAATCGCTAACTTCAATATATACAAATCAAATATGGGGAAGAACGTAGGTGATTTAGGCCGATAAGTCGTTGTTGGGTATATTTCACTGACTTCTGGTATTGGACCATAATTAGGCCTAATTTGTAATTTTTGGCATATGATGTCAATGAAAGAAATATTCTTCATCAAATTCCACTATAGGTCTCTAAACAAGAGAAATCGCTAGCTTCAATATATCTACATAAAATATGGGAATCAACTTATAGGTTTTAGGAGAAAAATTGTTCAATAAAGAAAGCATTCTCCGTAATTATACATGCATATAAATAAAAATACTCATACGCCTACCATGTCTTTTGAGCTATTTGAATTACTATTAATCATACGACCCATAGAGAAAATCCTATAAAAATGGGGAAAATCTTATAAATTCATTAGAACATTTAATTTGGGAAAACAAAAATAGTTTATTGTTAATAATTCGGAGCTCTTTAACAATTATATGAAGCAATAATAAAATATATTTTTTCAACCGATTGTGAAAATAGAGTCTACAGACATCTCCCTCATTCTCATAATATATATTTTCCCTTCACAAAATTTGACTTTTCAGACAAACCCTTCAGATATTTTTTTTTAATCCACACACAACAAAAGAAATCCCGGTGACAAATGCATAACCTCTCTCCCCCACCCTCAAACAAAAAAAAAAGCTTTACAATATTTTTTTTAATGTTTTAAATAATTATTTAAGCTCCTTTTGTTTGATTTGACACGAAAGCACTCCAGTGCCAGAGTGGGGATCACTTTACATACAATTACTTACTAACAATTTAAACAATTACACATATTTATCATATCGCCATTGTCATTCCCCATTATCGTCTCCGTCATCGTCATTATCAAATAAGCATTCATTAAAAAACCCCCCAGCCACATAAAAAATATAACAAAAGGACAAGTGTAGAGCGTAGACGACTCCCTGAGATTTGACGCATTTATCAGTGGCAGATAAATAGCTGGAGAGTAGGAGGGGATAGGGTATCAGGGAGATAAAACGCAATGAATATGCATATCAGACGCAAACAATGACACCAGTGACAATAGAATAACCGTTGCGAGTGTATCTGTCTGTCTGTGTGTTGGTTTCGGCAGCCAGGGTCTTAGCTCACAAAAAGGGATTCATTCTGGGCAAACAACGCCAAAAAAAAAACAATGCAAACAAAACTTTGGATAAACAAATATCCTTTAGACTTGGTTAATAAAAAGGGTTGCCAGGTTCTGATCTCAGTTTTAAAGAATTGTTTTCTAAAAAAAAACTAAACTTTTGAAGAATTTTGATTTTTTTTGAAGAGCCTATAGAGGCGTGGAGTTTTTAAAAATATTTTTAGAGAGCTTACAGATGTGTGGATTTTTATAACATATTTTTAGAATCGTCTACACAACTATGTTGTCAGGGTATTATAGCTTTGTACAGCCCCAAGTGTTTGTAACGCCGCGAAATATTGGTCCTAGACCACCCTTTAAGTATACCGATCGTCATATCTCAATCTTCACGAAATTTTGCATGTAGGATGGGTTCTGACCAATGAAGGCCCCTATTGTTTTTGGTAAAGATCGGTTAATATTTAGGGGATGAAATGGACCTAAAACTTTAATTTTGTCTGATTGCTCCAGTGGCTGCAATTATGGTCCAAACATTGCGAATGTGCATGTCAGGTTTGATAAAGATCGGTCAATATTTAGCGGGTCAAATGGACCCTGATTTTCGTGTGAAAAATTAATAAGGATCCAGGTATGTTCAAGGACAACGCCTATAATTTTCGGTGATGATCAGATAATAATAACAAAAAACTTTATTTTTGTCTGATTTTCTGATCGCTCCTGTGGCCGCAATTATGGTCCAAACATCGCGAATGTGCATGCCAGTTTTGATAAAGATCGGTTAATATTTAGTGGGTCAAATGGAGCCTAACTTTCGTGTGAAAAATTAATTAAAACTTAATGAGGATCCAGGAATAGTCAAGGACAACGCCCATAATTTTCTGTGATGATCAGATAATAATTTTGGGAATATAGAACCACAGAAAGTTAGATTTTCGTGGAAGTTGTGTAGGGTATCATATGGTCGATCCCGCCCGACTATATAAAAATATCTTTCCAAAACCTTTCTGAGGCGTGGATTTTTTAAAAATATTTTTTCCAAGGCCCTTCATTTTGGATTTTTTTAAAAATATTTTTTCCAAGACCTTTCAGGACATGGTTCGTATAATAGATGTAAATAATAAACGTAACTCATACGCCTACCTTGACTTAAGAACTTATCATACGTCCCAAAAGAAATTTTCTTCCAAAAAGCAAACAAAATTCTCAGAAGATTAAAATGAGGATTTTAAACTAAAAAATTCCTCTAGTCAGATGTCAGATTTTTTTAATAAAAAGTGACATCAAAACTGAGGTCCGATGTTTTTTTCTGAGACGTGGATTTGTAAACATATTTTTCCAAGACCTCTCAGTCCATGGGTCGTATAATGGATATAAATAACCCATACATCTACCTTGACTGATGAGTTATTTTAATTAATGTTAATCATGATTTTAAAGTTTAAAATAAATCTGCC